>NW_025335761.1:48471709-48668550 GCF_004798865.1 Varanus komodoensis
TATGGGGCTACCCTTGAAGACGGTCCGGATACTTCAATTGGTTCAAAATAGAGCTGCCAGGCTGCTGACGGGGACTGGGCGTTGTGTTCACATGACTCCAGTCCTCTGTCAGCTTCACTGGCTCCCCATTGAAGTCCGGGCCCAATTCAAGGTGTTGGTGATGACCTATAAAGCCCTAAACGGCTTGGGGCCTGGTTACCTGAAGGAGCGCTTACATCCATATATGCCCAGCCACCCCTTGAGATCTGCGGGAGAGGCCCTTCTCCAGGAACCCTCCGTGAAAGAAATTAGGAGGATAGGTACTCGGAGGAGGGCTTTTTCTGCGGTGGCGCCCAATCTATGGAATGCGCTCCCCAGAGAGGTCCACCTGGCGCCATCGTTATTTGTTTTTCGGTGCCAGGCAAAGACCTTTTTATTTAAACATCATTTTAATTGTTAATATTATTTGCTTATTTTATCTGGCCAGGGCGACTTATTTTATATTGTTAATTTGTTGTATATTTTGAATGTATTATATTTTAATTTTATATTGTGAGCCGCCCCGAGGCTTCGGTGAATGGGGAGGCATAGAAATGTTTTAAATAAATAAATAAATAAATAAATAAGTAATACTTAAACATGAGCAGTGAGTTGAGTTTAGTATAACTTTTCTATCACTCCCTTTCACCCACCAAGAATCCCAAGGCAGATCATGTTTCCATTTTATCTTCCCCACAGCCCTGGGAGGTGCACTAGGCTGAGACGCAATGATTGGCCCAGTGAACTTTGTGAGTTGGGACTGGAACCGAGATCTCCTGAGCTCTGGTCCAGAACTCTAACCACTGGACTAAACTGGCTCTCAATGGCCCTCTCTGCCCAAAGGCATCTTTCACGCACAGTGCACATGCTGCGGCAATGGAAGGTGGGTATCCGTCAGGTCCAACACCACCACACCATGAAGACTCTTCAGTCTTAGTAAGGTTCTTCCATCTTTAAGGGCCGGAAAAGGATTCCCTGACTTCCTACCAAGAAAATAAGCTGTCCCTAGGAATTCAGCGAGCTCCCACCTGCAGGCATTCAGCCAGGCTGCTGGAGTTCTGTTCTTGCCTCTATTGCCTGGGAATTGACCAGAAGGCCTCCTTGCTGCTGGCTGAAACAGTCCAGTTGCCTTCCCTCCCAGGATTGTTAGGGTCATTGGTTATCTCTGTGCATATCCAAAGAACAGTATTCATTTTAAGAGCATGTATTGATTATAATTACTCCCCACCTTTTTTCCTTCCAAGGAACTTAAGGTGGCTTGCATAACGCTCCCCCTCCTCTCTATCTCATCCTCAAAACAACAGCACTGTGAGGCAGGTTGGGCTGAGAGGCTGTGACTGGCCCAAAGTCACCCAGGGAGCCCCATGGCTGAGCAGGGACCAGAAGCCAAACTGCGTGAGTCCCAGAGCCATGCTCTTAACCACTGCATCCCACTGGTTAATCAGTAGCCATTTGGTGGATAGGGCCCTGGCTCCCAGTGGGTGGCAGATCTGAGAGGCTTCTTTACCTTGTCTCTCTGTCCCAGTTCCGTGTTCCCTGCCAAGGCAGGGTGGCCACAGAAGAGGGCGAAGGAGACATGCGTTCGCCTTCATAAGGACATGTGCAAAGCCACACAATGCAGGTAGAGCACCAAGGAGTGGCCTCTTCCCAGGGCAAATAGCAACTTCAGCGGAACTACTTTCTTCAGCACCGAGGAGGGGAGGAAAAGGTCAAACTTTCTCTCCTGCAGTCCTAACAATACGCAGCCTCCCCTACGCGCAGGTTGGATGAAAAGGAGCAACTAGCCTGCACCTTCAGCTGGTTGCTGCGTTTCAGCAGAAATGTTTCATCAGATGCTCTCAGACCATGAACTGTGATTTTTATTTTTTATAATGCTTATTATACGTTATTATATTTTATATTCTGTACTGATTACATAAAGCATAGGTGCTTCTGCTCTGTATTTTTATGCATAGCTAAGTGAGCATTACAGTTCCTTAGTATTCCCTCTTTTGTTAAATTAAGGGCCAAGATACCTTTCATAAAGTTTAAAAGCAGTCTCTGTGTTTAAATCTACCTATATGCACAGATATGAAAGTAAGGCTCAATGTTGTAAGTGGCTTAGTTTGGAGAAAAAGGCATGCATTTTATTTTAATTGTTGATTTAATGAATTTTGTACACTGCCCTTTGATTTGATAATGAAGGGTGGCACATATTTTAAATAAAATATTTTAAACAAACACCTTTTATTCCAGTGTCGCTGGCGCTTGGTACCTCCACTTAAAGGGGCTTGATGGATGTAGAGACATTGATCTTGGCACTGCTGAAAGAACAAGTGAAGTAATAAGTATCCATCATCTTGCACTGTACTTTGCACTGTATAGATTCTACAAATTCATTTTTTATTTGGGTACAGAAAAGTAAGTGGCAATAGCTTCTTTTTATTCAATGTCAAATTCTTGTTCTGGAAAAATGGAGGGATTTGTGAAAATATGCCTTTTTGCAAAAAGTGCATTTGTGGAAGTGCATATTTTCAAACACAAGTTTGGGAAACGGGGAATTTCCTGAGAACGGCATTCCTGCTTGCGATTGCATATGCGGTTATGAACACGACATATTTGCTTGATCCGCAAAGAGGAACAAAATTCTGGTACATCGTTAGATCAAACCACTAAAAGTCACGGAGCGGATGAAGCAATTCTCTGTCCAGAATGATTCTACACATGATGACTGCAACATTTCTGTTTTTTTTAAAGTGAGTGTTGACACCATTGAAGTCTGATAGGTTAGTACTGTTTGACTTTGTTGGCAGTCACTACTGCAGCAACAAAGCAGCTATTCGTGTAGCAATTTGTTGCTAACCTTCAGTTACAGTCCTTATGCAGATAGTGGGAGAAAAATAGCATCCCATTTAAAATAGCCAGTTACTGAATAAGCGTCGGTTCTTCTTCACTAGGTTGCCTTGACTTCTTCACTGGTACATCTCCCCCACTGCCCCTGCCTTAATTTCAGCTTCTGAAAAAGAAAAAGATGCATGTTCCCTCAATCATCTAACTCAGAACTCATTCATAGAGGTCATTTAGCAAGGCAGGAGACATGTTTCTACACGTCATGTGATCAGCACAGAATCATAGAATAGTAGAGCTGGAAGGGGCCATGAAGGCCATTGGGTCCAACCCCCTGCTGTTGAAAGACACCATGTTATACCATCCCACTCAGATGGCTGTCCAGTTTCTTTTTGAATGTCTCTAGGGTGGGAGAGCCCACCACCTCTCTAGGCAACGGGCTCCACTGTCGTATTGCTCTGGCAGTGAGGAAGCTTTTACTGATGTCCAGCCTGAATTTGGGTTGTCACAGCTTGACCTGATTATTCTGTGTCCTGCACTCTGGCATCAGCAAGAAGAGATCTTGACCTCCCTCTTTGTAACAGCCTTTGAGGTACTTATAGAGGGATATCATGCCCCCCTCAGTCTTCTCTTCTCAAGGCTGAACATGCCCAGTTCCCTCAGTCAGTGTTTTCAAACCCGGGATCATTTTTGTTGCCCTGGACAGCTGATTGTGTTGGGTGACTACTGTGGGAAAGCCTGTATGACAACAGTGAGGATGAAGGACTGTGGGGTATAACCATTCCGTCCTCATGCCTGGACCTTCTCCTGTTCCTCCATCTCCACTGGGGTCCTGAATGTGCTGCCTCTTGCTGTCCCTCACTGTTTGGTGTCCAGTACGAATGAGCTTGCGATGCTGAGAGGTCCCATAAGAAGAGCAGAACCCCAGGATGGACCCAGTTGCAGAAAGTGCTGGAAGCCAGCGGGAGCCCATGTACTGTCCTTTCTCTGAGGGTTCCCAGGAGCAGAAGGGACAGAAGCGATGTGCCCTGTACCCGTCTCACTTTTATAATCTCTTTTCCATGCTCTGCTAATAAAAGGCTTTGACCTTCGCCCACAAGTGCATGCATTGTCACTGGATGCCAACAGGAGTGTCATGCGTGTGCACTCGGGTGAGATTCCCAGGTGCGCATGAGAGATGGAGGGCTCTGGTGGGAATGGTGGCTCAGACTCGGAGGAGAGGGAGTGGGTGGCTGACCCAGCCGTGGCTCAGAGTTCTCACTCTGATATGGAAGTTGTTGAGACTAGCGAGGCCCTGGCTGCCCAAACTCTCCCGCTGAGCCAGCCCGAGCCAGCTCTGCATCAAAGCGCTTCAAGGACAACCACTGAGCCTCTCTCCACTCCTGATGGTGGGAAAGAGGCCGGCAGAGAACAGGCTGAGGAGGGGCTCTCGGGAGGAGAACTTGACACCCCTGGAGGTGTGGCTGCACTGGCAGGCCGACACTCTTCCCACTGAGTTTCTAATTGGTCCAGCTGGCGAGTGCATCAACAGGGACGACAAGGAGCCACTCCCACAGGCTCTTCCGCATCTCTAGCCAATCACCCATGCAGAGGGGTTTAGGAAGCGCTTCATGCAATAGTGCAGTGATACAGAAGCTGCCTTTTCATGCATGTGCAATCTCTATAGACTGGAACCACTTGGGCAGAGCTGATTCATTGCCTCTTCCAAACCACTGTAGCCCAGCTAGAAAGGGAGTGTGACAATCAGGTAGGAGGGTGCTGTTAAGGACTGGTATCTCCCCTAGGGATGCATGAGGAATCTGTTTGGGGGCACAAATCCATGGAATTCCCCAGGCTTGACTCCCCAGACTCTGGTCTGCTTCACCGTGGCCCAGATTCTGAGTCTGTGGTGGCACACCCAGTGTTCATGGGTCACTCACCAGCAATCAAGTTGACATGCTGTGCAAGCCGTGCCCCTTTCCTCTGGCACTGCCGGCACTGCTGGCTGCAGTGAGAAGGGAAGCAAGTTGGTTGCTGGGAAGGCGCACCCCATCACGGTGCCCCTTTCCTGTGTGCACTGTCACTGCCAGCAGTGAAGGGGGAAGAAGGTTGGTCCCCAGGAATGGCAGCTGGTGTGCCTGCTTGCAGCACCCCATTCTGCATCTGCAGCCATGCCTGATGGGGAAGGTTGCCAGTTGTGAACTGGGGATCTCTGAGTTTTGACAGTCTTCCTCTAGGACCAGGCTCAGCATGAGAGAAAGTCTGCAGATGCTAGAGGAATGGATTCCAAACGCTTGGTCCCAACTCTAATTTCCCCTATCCTCTCTCTCCTTTCCCAGCAGATCACACCAAGAGACTCCTATCTATTGTACTCTTTATTACATTAAACTTTTTAGCAAAGGAGGTTTATCATGATAAGACTGAACTGTGAAGTTACTTCCTGCACATACCAGGAGTTGATTCCTAACTGAATCCCCCTTCTCTAGTCTCCACCAAATGGAGTTGGCACCACCCTCAGGGAGGTTCATGCTGCTTGTGGACCAGAGTGTGGGGATGCCAGACATTACTTAACTGGTCCACTTGTTGGACTTGACTTCAAACCACTGGGCCGATAAACTCACAACCCTCCCCCTCTGACCTTCCCTGTTCCACTGTGTCTCCCTGAAACCAGAAGTGGTCTGGTTCTCCAATATGCTCTGCACTTGAGCATAGGAAGTGCCCTTCTAACTAATTCAGACCCTTAGTCCATCTAGCCCAGGATTGTGAGCACTGACTGGCAGCAGCTCTCCAGGGTTTCAGGCAGGAGTCCTACTGAGTCTTACTTGGAGATGCCAGGGCCGGGCCTGGGACCCTTCACATGTATCCAAGGGATGCTGCCACTCAGCAAGAGTCCTTCCTATTGCTGCATAACCACAACTCAAAAAAGCAGACCTTCCTTCTGTTCTTCCTTCCTTTGCACACATGTGAACCCCCTTTTCTCAAAGACCTGGGTGAGGAGGAGAGAGAGAAAAAGAAAATCCTCTTGTCTGTTTTGATGCAGTTGAGGGCTTATTCTGCTCTGGACAAAATAAGGAGAAGAAAGAGAGACTAGGATGGGAGAGGGAAGTTGAGGAAAGAAGAATAGTGATTGAAATGGAGAGGGAAGAGAGAGCAAATTCCCAAGCCAGGTGCTGCTTTCAGAGAGGAGCCACTCCAGGGGATTTTAGACAGTTGTGGAACATTTGTGATACTTAAATTAACACTTATAAGGGGAGGGTGCTACTAAAGGGAGGGTCTGGATTGAGAGTGTTTTCTTGCTTTTTTTAAAGTAAAACCTATCTGAAGGTTTGGCACTTCCTCCATGACATCATATAGTCCTTTGAGCCCTCTTTTTGGTACAATCTGTTAGTGGCTGTGATATGGGAGGAAATAGGGCAAGGCAGAAGAAAGCAGTTTGTGGACGCTGGTTAAGTCCTTGGCTGTGCTGAGTATCTTGGACTTCTGCAGGAGCCCAGGGATCCCGTTCGGGGCAGCGGAATCACACAGCAACATGTCACAGGGAGCTCTCCTTCCCCTCCTCTCCTGCACTTCAAAAAGTCATTATGAGCAAGCTCCGAGCAGTGAGAATAGAAAAGTAGGGGCAAAGAAAGAAAAATAAGCTGATCAGGGAAGGAAAGGTGACAATCTCCCTGCAAGTTCAAAAGGATGATGCCCACATGCTGCTCTCCCTCTTGGCCTGTTAACAGAATCTTCCCAAGGTCTCCTCTTCACGGCAAGGCTGCTGAACTCAGAAGGATGAAAGGGACCTTTTCCAAGGCCGATGATGGCATTGGGACAGCTCTAAAGATCTGGGACCCAGCTCCAAGTCTCCACCCAGGTGTTCTTGTCATCACATCCCCCATGGCTGGCACTCCTATGTGCTGTTTTTATTAGCAATGCAGAAGGACCTCCCTCTCCAGCCCAATCTTCAGCCACTTTCTCAGATGCAATTGCGCAAGGCAAGTACTTTACCATTCCTCCGTGAGTCCAGAAACACAGCTTAATGCCCAGTGTCTTAACACCAAATGCAAACACGTGTCTTGATAGACCTTAACTAAGAAGGAAGGAAGTGTGTCTGTGGGTGGGCGAGTGAAGTGAGATACTCCCATAAATTAGAAGGGAATTACATTTCTGACAGTTCCCATGGTTGTGCAACATTTACAACATTCTGAAAAAGTCAGTATCTGCTGTATCCAAGTAACCAGCTTGTGTGCATGTGCACATGTGTGGAGTTCAACTCCTCATCAAGGACAATTCATTTTCCAGCAATCCTCAGTTTGACATTAAAAATCTTCCTCTCTTTATCAAATTGCAACTCTGGTAAACTAATTAGTTTTCAATCGTCCTGGCTGTTCCTTTCCCCACCTCCATCCAGTGTCATTTAGTTTATTGTAAATGTGTGTGCATGAAACATAATTGAAGTGCTTTGTTAATCTGGATGACCCTAAATGGACAAATTCATATTGGAGGAGGAGCAGCATGGCAGAGGGAACATGGGGAAAAATCTATAAATTTAGGAAATGACCTAATAAACTGAGAATATATAATTTTGATCTACACCTGGCATAACGATAGAGAATAATGCCTAATTGCTATTATTTCTTACTGTGTTTTAGGTGAAAAATGAAGTAGCATTTAAAAAAACAATAGTCAGAAAAACAACCAACTGCGGAAGCTTTTCAAAAATGGTTGTTGGCATGTGCCAGAGGAAATTAAGCTAGAGCCATTGTGCTTTTCAGGGGTGTGTGTATGTGTGTTGAATACATGCAGAATAAAAGGATTTAGGTCAGTTTAACACAGGCGAAAAGAGTCTTCAGTCCTCCCCTTTCTGCCAGCTGTTTTCAGCTGTGGTAAAAGACCCCCAAATCTCCCAACAAGGGGTTCTTTTCTTCTCTAAAACAAATGGAGGTCTTCTTCTGGAAAGGTCTTGGTGACCTTGCTGTAGTCCCTAGATTTTGCTGGGCATGTGTAAATCAAAACATCACCAGCTTTTCTAGGTTCTCCAAATTCCACTTGGAAGTTGCTACTGACTCCTGTTCTTCTCAGATTGTAAGCTCTCCCCTCACACCACCTTCTTTTTGCATGAATCTGTGTGTGTTTTCATGAGCTTTGTAGCTACGATTGTAAAAGATTCAGGATTAGTAGAAAACTAAACCAGGTTGAATATTTATCTGGAGAGCCAGTGTGGAGTAGTGGTTAGAGCCTGGGACTGGGTCTCAGATGATCCGGGTTCTAGTCCTGCTCAGCCATGGAGCCAACTGGGTGACTTTGGGCCAGTCACAGACTCTCAGCCCAACCTACCTCACAGGGTGGTTGCTGTGGGGATAAGATGGAGGAGAATGATGTAAGCTGCCTTGAGCCCTTTGTAGGAAAAAGGCAGGATATAAATCGAAAAAAAAAAATACACACACACATCTGTCACAGCAGGCCAATCATTCTGAACAGAACTTAGAGCTTTTCTGCACAAATGCTCTCTACCTGCTTCTGGTTTTGTTGCAGAATTGAGATCCCAGCACTGCACAGAGAGCATTTCCTTACTTGCTTTTCCCCCCTGTAACCCCTAGGTGGCACTGTGGAATAGTGGGATAACACAATTACAAATGTGGGGAAACATTTTCTTTTCGTTTCATAAATAATACTGCTTTTCCCAACCCCCCAAATAGCCTCCCTCAAAGTACTCTTTAGATACAGAAGCAAAACTGGTTAGTCATGGTATCATCTAAATAACCTATAGACAACCATGCATAGGGAACAATGAGTGCATGATAAATACCCCATCTGGAAAAGCACTTAATGGCCAGCAAATATCTGAAGAGATGCCTGTCCTTCCACTATGTTTCTACCTGCCTTCATTAAGAAACGTGCTACGTGAATATCTGCAAAGGTACAACTGGAAGAGTTGCAGATATGGCTGGGCTGGAAGTAAGAGCTTACATAGAACTGGAGGCAACTTCAGGGTGCCAACTCCTTGCTTTGCTACAGAAACCTAACAAGGGGGCAGAAATCTATGCTTTACTTGTGTGCATGCATGTAAGTAAACCATGTACCCCAGTCCCTCATTCCAAGGAATCCCAAACCTTGAGTGGCACTTGCAGCTCAAAAATTTCTTACCACCTGGTAGCACAGGGACCTCATAGAACAGTAGAGCTAGAAGACAAGGGAACTTCAGGTGCAGCCCCCTGCTCAGTGCAGGGCTCCAAGTAAAAGCTCATTAAAGATGGAAAAGTGCACTTGTGCTGATCTGTTTTTGACTTACTGTGCTTCCTTTAAAATAGGATCATTGTGCTCTCCACTGGTTTTCAATATAAAACAGATTGTTCAGTTTATGGAATGACTTGCAACTATCTTTGCTTTTGCTCATTCTCTGTTAAATCATTTCAGACCTTTATACAGGTGAGGAACTATTTATTTATTATGTGTACATACCTCCTTTCTCTGCAAGGCAGCTGACAGAGTCCCTCTCTTCTCCATTTTATCCTCACAACAACCCTGTGAGGTTGGGTTGAGAGCCCTGACTGGCCCACAAAGACATCCAGTGAGCTTGGCTGAGTGGTGGCTAGAACCTGGATCTTCCAAGTCCTAGGCCAACGCTCTAACCACTAGGCCACATGGGCTTTCTCACAAATGAGTAACAACAGAATGTTGATGGTTGTTCGCTTTCCAGGGAAAAAAGGTCCAATGGGAGGGAATGAGATTCATGGGATAGGGTGTGTTTAGTAGACCATTTAATCCTTTCCCTAAGTCTCTGTTCCAAAGGCTCCTGGCTGGCTCTAACCCTTCCTTGTGATACCAAACAACAAGGTTGAAAGTGCAAATATCTATCTGGAGGTGAAACATTTTTGGAGAAGTTTGGAGCAGAGGCATGGTAAAGAGTTACGCATTCTCCCCTCATAGCAGACACCCTCCTAAGGTGGCTCCTCCTGAAAGAGCAAGAAACAAGGTGGGAGGAGGCATCCATATTTAAGGATATAGGTGTCACATCAGTGTTGAGGGGCACAGGGGGAGACTCTGAATAAGACTGGGCTCACTTATCCAGGCCCTGCTCAGTCAGGAGACATTATCCAATCAGGGAGAAACCCCCAGTCAGGCCAGCTTATGGCTACCTAGGTAGGTTTTAGTCTGTTGTTGAGACAATTTTCTCCTACGTTTCCAGCTGGTGGGAAAGAGAGATTGAGAGAGGCACTTTCTCCCTGACCTCACATTCTCTGCGGGACTCTTCCGCTGGTGTTTTATGCAAGAGGGTTTCTGCCTTGTGGCGCCCACTGCACTTGCTATGACTGAACGCCAGCGATGTGCTCAAGTCCTTCCCTCCAAGTCTTAAGTCTTTACTTTCAAGCCCAAGTGAAGCCTGAAGTCGTTGCCAGAAATTTTCCAGTCAAGTCTCAAGTCTCTTCTCAAGTTGCGGGAGCCAACTTTAACAAAAAAAAAAGGGAGGTGGTGGTGGGGTGTGTGGGGGGGAGCTGTAACCCCCCTCCCGAAGTTCCCATTTGCACTTCTCTCAGTGATACACTGAAGTCCTTTCCCGCAACCACGATTTATTTAAACAAAGCTGTGCTGTTATTCAAATGTATCAAGACTGCATTTTAGAAAACTGATTCTCTCGAACAGAGCAGAGGCAGCAGGCAGGAAAGCACGGTGGTGCTTCCTGCCGAGGAGAGCAAAGTGTGCCAGAAAGAGCTGAAGCCTTCCCTCATATTGCAGCCCCCACCCCTCGAAACTCCTGCTCTTCCACCTCCTCCCTCTCGCCAGAAAACAGGGCTGAAGCTTTGCCTTCCCTTCCCCCTGCCCCGGCCCCTTCCTGCCTGTCTGGCCCCGGCACCCTTGAAGCCCCTTGAAGCTCCCTCCCTCCCTCCCTCCCTCCCACCGCCTCTCCCGTGTCTTTGCCTGCCCTCCACGCATCGCAGACGCCTTCCGCCGATATTGCCCGGGATCTCCTGCTGCATGTCGGAGGCGGGCAATAAGCCCTGGAGAGGCTCGGTCATGAGAACTGTAGAACTCTTGAGTCGAGTCACTCAGCTGTTGCTCCCGAGCTGCGTCTGAGTGGAGCCGCTGACGTGGCTTGAGCAGACTTGGGAGCGAGTCCTTCGACTTGGGTCCCTTCACTGCCGAATGTTGCCTTCCCAGCCCAGCCCGGCCCGTCTCAGACTACGCAGGCGGGATCCCCTTGCTTAGATCTGACCTGCCAAGTGACATTAGCTTCCCCTGCGAGCTGCTGTTAACCACAGAGTGGCACCACAGAAAGAGCCGAGCGAGATCAGATCAAGGCTCGCCCAGGCTTCTGCCCCCATGGCGGCCGGCTGGGCGGCACACGAGCAGGGTGGAAGCACAGCAGAGGCCTGCTGGCTTGCACTCCCCACCGGCACCTATTGGAGAGACACTGCTGCCAGTGCTGGAGGTGATGCATAGGCATCTGGACTAGTAGCCAGCAGCTGCATCCTCTCCGAATCTGTCCATCGTGTGAGTTTGCAGCCACACATGTGCAAGTATATGGGCAGCCAGACCCTTGGCTTCTCACAGCCGCTTGACCTGCACCAGGCAGAAGACTGGACCGAGGTGGGGTTTGTCGCTGGACTTTTGTTTTCAAGCAAACAAACCTGAAACTACCATTCTGCACACAATTATCTAGATGTTTGCTCCCATGAACACTGCAATACTGGGTAAATATGCCTAGGATGGCTTTCCAAATTTTCCTTACCTAGATTAGCTGATTGGCCCTTCTTTTGCAGTGCATACAGAGCTATAACAGAAATACACAAAACATTTGTGTAAAGCATGCATGGAGCATTGAAAACAGCATATATATATATGGAGCATTGAAAACAGCATGCCAGAGTCTACAGTATTAGCTACATAATTGTAATCAACTCCACGCTGCAGCTCAACATAGAGAACTGACCAACAGATAAATAAATGTATTGGTTTGCTCTTCATCTTTAAAGTGTGCAGTGAAGTAATGACAAAGAAACAAAATCACTAGATGGGATTTCCTGATTTTTTAAAAATCTTCCTTACGAACGTCCCTTTCTGTGAAACATCTCTGGATTGTACTGGGATTTTGCTCTGAGAGCGGCCTGGACTCTTAAAGAAAGTGGCATTTTGCCATTCTCATCTGGATTTTTCAGGTGCTTGATCACCTGTTAGGTCCTTATGAGAAGTTTGTGGGGTAGATAATCATTTGCTGTCTCTGAATATGTTCGGTGAAGAGAGCTCCAGCAGCTGTATTGAGTGGCCCTTCCAAAAAGGTCATTCCAAGCAGACAAATCGGCATTCCTTCACTCAGGGCTTCTATATCCCACCATCACTTTGGAAGATGACGCGTCTTCCAAAAGCTGGGGCATTTGATAGGCAAAACCAAGGAGCTGGCATCTTACTCTGTCGCCTTGCATGTCTTTAATTTACAGGGATGGGGTAGAGCTGGTTAGTCAGGAAGAAGAAGAGAGCTGTTTTTTCATTAATCCTCTGCTGGAAACAGCAACAATCAATTCCCCTTCGGCAGCTGTTTTGTTCTTCAAATACACAATCATTTTTTAAAAAACTGATGAAGAAGGAAAGGACGCATTAGTTTTCAACCAGATCGGTTTATGGGAATAAAGCAAGTTCTGCAATGCTAAAATAACAACAAGGCATAATGCCGTTTTTCAAAACACCTCCAGCTTTCCTGTTCCTTTCTAATGTTCTTCTTCCTTTTTTTTCTTCTTCTTAGAAAAGGGGTTAAAATTAGTAGGCACATTTCATATTAGTGTATTTCATGCAATAAAGCATAAATTATTTAAAATAACACGACCTTTTATCTTGCACCTTTTGAAGGAAGCAAATTAAAAATGTAAATTGGAAGCTAATTAATATGCAAATGTATTCATTCGCAGTTAACAATTAGCAATTAAACCTGCAGTGTCTACAAAGAGCACGGACAAAATTAGTAACTTAATTTATCATTAAAAAATGAAAACGTACACAAAATTTTAATTGACTTTCAAAATATTTCCCCTGCTTTTTCCCTTTCATTTTTTAATAAAAATAATTATAATCATAGCTATATGGATGAAACTCTACACATCTACAGATTTATGAGCAAGTTCATAGGGAGGACCGGTGCAAGGAAAAGTTTTCTTTAAAACAATGACACTGATGAGGAATTAAAAGATGACAGGAAGGAGTGCTGGCTGGTTTTTAATTTGTTGGGTGGGGCATGGGATATAAAGATTTGGGGAATGTGCTTTCTATCCCTCTATAGTCTACATGTGTATTAAATATGCACCAGCAGCACCCTTCACTTGCGGTTTAGTGCTTGATCATGCTTCAATTAAAAAATCGAAACCATATGACATCAGCAAGGGATGAATAGCTGCAAAACCTAAATAAGGCTGAGATCCTATGCACACCTCCTGAGAGGTCCTTCTCACTGAATGCAGGGAGACCTACCTCTGAGGAGACCTCCACTGCAGTAGCCTGTGCCTTACATTTCAGAAGCTGCAGTCTAGGTATATATTCAATGCTTAGCGTATGCCCCGTTTTAACCTATGAGTGTGATCACATTTGGCTTCCATTTTCTGTTTGTTAATCATTATCCTTGTTTTGTTTTCATCAGGCGTGTGCATGCCAAGCAGTTTTCTTCAGGGCAGGACTCTGAGGATTCCAGTCAGTATAATTATATGGAGAAGTAGATGTGGGTGTGGGTGTGGGACTGCGTGTGTTATGTGTGTTGCATGGCTAATGTGCATAATGACCAGCCATGAGGCACATTCTCCCTTCCTGACTGAGACTGTGCATAGATCAGGAAATACGCACAGTTCCCTCTTAATGCACAGATGTGTGCAGCCTTCTTGAGGCAAAATCAATGTGAACAACAGCTGGGTCTCACGTACATTAACTACTTAGCTCACATTATCTCGTGTGTGTGTGCGTGCGTGCGTATGTGTGAACGCTCCTGCATGCGACAGACACACGTGCACTTAAATTATTCTCACAACGTTGTGTAGTGCTCGAAACAGCATCTCAGACAGATCAATGGATTTCCTGCTACGATAGTGAATTGAGAGCCTACAGCTAGAGTCTTGCAAAATGTTTTACCTGAACGTTATTTGTAAACTACCCACAGACAGCATGGGGAGGGGGAGGAAGTCCTCATTGTAATAGCTGCACAATAAAACAGCGTGTATTCTTCTAACACCAGTCTATAACTCTGTGACTCGGCCACAATAAGTGTACTCGGCGCGGTTCTGATCAGCTGCTCTTCAAAAGGATACAGTCGCATCTGGAGGAAACATAGGAAAAATGGTAGCTTAAGTGATTATGGGGCTGGAGTATCTTGCTGTTGAAGGAAAACTGAAATGGCTTTTTTTGATCTGGGGATGAAGCAGAGATATGGCCCGATCTTTTCTATGCAGATTTCACTGCAAGTGAGTCCTGCTACTTTCGGTGAGGCTTTTGGTGGAATTGTGTATGGCACTGTCCTTTAACACTGAGATAATCCTGAGAATAATCTACGCCCACTGCCTGAGTTCTTGACTGGCCAAAGACCTGGATCATCTGGATCTCCCCCTCACAAAACTGGAGAAACCATTGGACGGCAATGTGATCGGGTGCCCCTGCTGTGAGCTTGGTTCACCTTGCAGGTTTTCTGGATGGTGAGAGTCACACACCGTCATTGTGCGCCATGGAGCAGGGTGACTCTTGTGGCACCAAACTGCTCCTAGACATCTTCCCTGGTGGCCACGGAGACCCCAGCTGCTCCCAACTTTTAATATAACTTTTATTGTTGTTTCCTTACTGGCAACGGGGATTGCTTCAAAGTAAACTGGGGGCCTCTGCTGGCCGCCATTTTAATTTCCCATGAATTCCCAGACACCAGGGTTACTTCTCCTTTGTGACCACCCATAGAGGCCATTTTAGGGTTGTGCCCAAGATAGCTTTTTCAGATTTCCACATGTGCTCACAGGACCAGAAAGCTGACTGGTTTAAAAGGTTGCTTACTCCCTCTCAGTCTCGGTTATTTTCAGCATAATTGGCTCTTGATCCCAAGTTTGCCCAGATCTTTCTACATTCCTGTTAACCCTACTTCCTCTGACAATAAGTAGTGGAGGTATTTGCTACCTACATCCCTCAGACACATTCGTGGTACTTTCCATTGCACAGAGGTAAAAACTGAGCTATTTAAAAGTAAGGGGCAGTTGCTGTTGTTTTTAGCATGAAGGTTGGCATCCATGTTTGCATATCATGGTGGTCATGAGTGCTGAAATGGGACTCGTGATAGGTCCTTAGTTCCATGAGTATGTGATGAGAACGATGAGACAAGAATAGGCAGTGAGTTATATCATTCAGCCAGCAGAGAGGTATCCACTCCAAGGCTGAGCTTCCTTTCCCCTCCCACCTGCAGTCTCCCCAGTCTGCCCCCCAGATCTGCTCCAGGGAGTTGAGCAATCCTCCAGAGCAGATTTAGAGGAGCACTCAGAAGGGATTTGGGAGGGAAAGGAGGAGAGAAACTCTCAGTGCATGACTTGCAACATTGGATTTGGCCCAGCAGATGGACTTCTGGGGTCTGACCCCAAAGCCTTTACTTTGAGGTAGAGCAATGAATTTCAGCAGCCTGCCAGAACTCAGGGCCTCCAGATGTTTTCAACTCCCATCAGCACCAACAAGCACAGCTAAGGGTCAGGAACGCTGGGGGTCCAAAACACCTGGAGGGAGGATGGAGGGAGGATGGATTGCAGGTCAAGATAGTACAGGGCAGTGGTTAAGAGCATGGGACTGGGACTCACACGATGATCTGGGTTCTAGTCCCTGCTCGGCCATGGAGCCAACCGGGGGACTTTGGGCCAGTCACAGACTCTCAGCCCAACCTACATCACAGAGCTGTTCTTGTGGGGATAAGACTGAGAACAGGAGGAGGAGAATTATGTAAGCCACTTTGAGTTCTTTGTCAGAAAAAAAGGCAGGATATAAATCTAATAAATAATAGAGGACCACAGCGATGGTGAGAACCATTATGTAGGCCTCCTTGAATTCTTTGAAAGGAAAAAGGTGGAACTATACTATACTATACTATACTATACTATACTAATGTAAACATTCGAAGTGCAACTAGGGACTAAAGAGATGAACAGGACTTAGGCAAACACACAAAAACCAAAAGCAGGTATTAACAGCAGGCTGGAGATTCAGCAAAAGGCTCCGGGGGAGCATAGAAAGAGCAATAGGTGTTTAGGGACAGGCGTATGGCCCATGTCTTCATGCCCAAGTTGTCTGGTAACAGCACTGCTGGCCACCTTACCAACAGCCTCTTCCTGAATGCCATTGGTGTTACTGCCAGGATGTTGGAGTCAACGAGGGCCAGGAACAAAAGGTGGCCAGTTAAGCTGGGATTAACTGGTGGCCTGGTTCTGACAGTGAGTTTTTTGAGCAGCAGAGTTGAGAAATACAGATTTATAGACTTGCTCTTAGGTGGCTGTCCGTGAAACTTAAATTTCAGAAGATGCATTTCTGTTCTATGCAAAATGCATCCCTAGCAGAGGAATGGCTGATTAGCACACCCCCTGCACATCTTAGCATTCGCTGCCCATCACACCAACGCCTCCCTCGTGGCTTTACGCAGTGAAGGGAGCACTCACCCACTCCAGAGCAAGAGCCATCAGCACACGGTTGTCTGAAGGCCATCCCTGCAGTACAGGGAGTGCAGCGGAGGGAGCCCTTGTCCACTGCTCAAAGCAAAGCGGTTGCTGCAGACGACGGGCATTCGTGAAGAACCCACAAGACAAAATGGGTGACTTGCGAGACCCGACCATCACACTGAGTGTCACTTGAACAATGCAGCCACTTGATAAATGGAAGCAGAGACCTTCCAGTGACTTAGACACCTGTCCACCCAGCCATGCAATGTCCACTCTGACTGGCAATGTGACTCCAAGGCAAAGCTATTCTCCATCTCCATTATTTGAGGGACTTCTGACTCATAAGTGGGCGAAGCTGTAGATCTTCTGGTGCTTTTTGACGACATCTCTCATCCTTGTTGGCCACTCACCATGCTGTCTAGGGCTGGTGGGAATTCCCCATCCATGCACTCACTGAGGGGTGAGGTACAATGCCGTCTGCCAGATGCTGTTGTCACCCAACTAACTACACCTGGAGAGTTAAGAGGTGCCCACCCCTGATCTTCTGAATACAAATGGTAGGCTCTTCAACCAAAGGATGGCCCACAATGGAGCCACCCATTAGCCACTCTGTGTTAGGAACCTAGAAAGCCCCCTTAGGCTGAGGTAGGCCCTTGATCCATCTTGCCCAGGTTGGTGGCACTCACAGGTCTTCAGAATTCCTGGCAGGATTCTTTCTGAGCCAGCTGGACTGGTCACTTCAGTTTTGATGGGGTGGTGTGTCCACTCTGGTTTCAGGCTGAACTTGTCCGTGGCTCTACATCTTGGGGAAGCCATTCAGCACCATGGACAGCTCCTTAAAAGTTAGGGCTGATCCCAAGGCAGACAGCATGGTCCAAGAGGCTGGAGGCAGCAATCACCTGTTTCTAGCCTTATGTAGAGATGCAGGGAGTGAGCCTTCTGCCTGCAAAGTCTGTGCCCTACACTCAGGCTAATGCTTCCCATCTGATGCTGAGAGATGATTCCAGCTATTGCCACTTTTTCCTGTCCTTGCTCCTGTGCCTTGGAAAATTCTTTTCCAAGAATTTTCCAGAAGTTTCCTTTCCAGAAGTAAGGAGAAGTTTCACTTGTCAAGTTTCTGGGTTTTATGCTGCTTTGAAAGGCACTGGACCAGGACCAATAAAAAGGCAAGAAACAAAGGTGATTCCCTCTCAGGGTATTTGCAAGGACAATGTCAGGCACTCTTGGGGTTCCTTGGTGTCCCCCAAATTCCTTTCCCTGGGTTCATCTGTTTCCCCAAACCAGGATTGTTTGATTTTTTCTGGATTTGGTGTGGTGTTTTCTGCCTTCTAAAAGTCTGAAATGCCTTTGCTCAGATAATATCATTTGTTAAAAGGCTGAAACTACGAACAAGTGATAACAATTACGTTTCTACTGGAAAAATTTAACATGCTGTCACTTCCCATGTGGAACACAAACACACACACCCCTATGGAAGAACTCATACTTGGTTAATTGTAACATTTTTAATTGCTGACTTAATTAATGTTCAGTTCATTTATCTGCATATATACTTGGAAACAGGACCCACCAGGAATGAGGATTATCTATTGTTATTTTATTTATTGCACGATTCCTTACTGCCCAATAGCCAAAACTCTCTGGGTGGATTCTGAAGATTAAAGTTTCTTGCTAGGGTGGGTTAAAATTCCTTGGGGCAGTCTGGCAGTGGCCGCATGGGGACCATGGATGGGGCTGAAGCCAGAGGCCAAAGCAGTGGGTTCTCCCATGGTCTCTCTCCTTCTGTCACCTCCTTTTCTCTCTTTCCTCCTCCCTGCCCAGGGGGCTGCCAAAGGTTTGAAATGTTCGCATGCACGAAGCTTTTGAAATGTGGCCACGGGACATACATGACCCATCCCCATGCTGCATGCTTACATGGAAGCAAGTCCATTAAAGGTTTCTGGAGTTTATTTCTGAGCACATAAGCACACGATTGCACCACAAATATATTTTCATATATATGTACAATAAAGCAGCATTTCTGGAGGATAAGTAATTATTTCATTACTTTTTGAGGATGCACTGAGTCTTAGAAGAGGCATTCCCTTTCAGGGGAAAATGTAGGAAGGCCCTTCCAAGGCAGTGTGTGTCGACTGCGTTTGGGAAAGAACTTGTATTAAAAAATGATATTCCCATTTTTTAAATAAGGGGATGCTTGGTTAATTGGGTACCATTTTAATCAACCAAAAGGATTTTAATTGCATAATCTAACTGATTAAACAACAAACCCCAAAGTGCCACCCCACTGTCTATAGATTTTGTGTGGCAAATATGCAGTGAAAGAATCAGGGAAAACTACTGTGGCAATTAGGAACAGAGAATAAATGCTGAAATATACTTTTTGCATTTCACGAGGCACACTCCCAATTTTCCTTATGGCAGGGGAAGGAAAGAGAAAGTGTTTCTCAAATGAAAGCAATAATGTACAGATCGTGTATACTGGAGAGCATTCATTGCCCAGACATGTTGTTTTATGCATACACACCACAACATAGCAAGATATATGATGCTGGAATATCTTATTGATTGCTCTCATGCTGTGTTACTAAATAAATATGCTAGCAATGCTCATAAAGAAATACCCATTTGTCCACCAGCACATGCTTAATACAATATGTTGCTTATGAGTTTGCTGCCATTTTCAGGAGTGGAAAATCCACGGTCTCAGAGCCAAAATATAGCTCAACATTCCTGAGAACAGCTGGGAATACCTTTTTTTTAGGATGCTTAAATAACATCATACTTATCCTTAAAAACAACAACAACAACAACTTTTCTTCATCATGCTAGTTCTACAGTCTGTGTTTTTCCCTCCTTCCTCTGTATGTACAAATATAATTTTTAGCACATTTCTCAAGTAGAAAAGTTATTTTATCAGAAAGAAAATGTTGATGCTAAGCTTACCCAGCACAGTGTTTTAAAGAACTTAATGGCTTCTCCACGTTTTTAATGGCTGCAATATTATGCAGCTAACAAACAATTTCAGAATTAAGTTGCCACAATTAGGAATTAGAAGCAGGTGGCTACATAATGGCTCTTTTTCATTTCATTTATTAGAAGGACGTGGCGGGGGAAGGAACAGCATTCTCCTTCCCCCACTCCAAAAAGGAAAAAGAAAACAAAACACCAAAGCAGAGCAGCGCTTTAGGAGTTATTTTCACCTGCTTCACGATAAGTGCATGTAAGCAATTTGCGCTACCCCAGTTGTTTTAAGCCTAAGTTCATGCCTACCTTTCCTTCCCCATATTTTAAAAGCTCCATTGCAACCATCCAAATTCGAAGCCGGCCTTTTTCAGATTTACAAATGCAAATATAGATTGCAGCTGTTTAATGCTATTTAACGACAATATTGGCATCTATCTGCCTATATCTTTCTTCTGAGGAACAGAAGGGTTTTGTATTTGCGCTGCTGGGTGATCTCTGAGGTAGGTGTCCCTCTGTGTATACAGATATATGTCTGCTTGTGCCTCAAAATCTCACAAACGGCCAAAGAACAGCACCCACAGCCTCTGAAGTCTGTTTCAGTTTTGTTGCTTTCTTCAGCAATTTGCAAAATGGGCACTTAACCGGATGCTGCGATTTCCACAGGGTTCTGTGTGAAGGAGGCATTAAACAAAAATGTTATTCATAAATACACCATTTCTGTGTGTAGATCCTTGTCCTCAAAAACAGTCAACCATGCAACATGCCTTTTTCCTCTCCCTCTCTCAAGTGCGCCCACACATACACACACACACCACAAAATCTATTCTTTCCGCACAAGACTGGAAGCTGTGACCCTGGCACGCCCTCTAGCGGTAAAGCCTTGGAAGACCATCCTTTTTTTTTTTTTTTTAATTGGTCCTCTTTTCTTCAGTGATTAGCAGGAGACAAAGCTGAGTGGCAAAGGCTACCCGCCCCCCCCCCCCCCCCACCCTGCCAAAACAAATTTTGGACCCCAAGAAAAAGGGAATTCCCCCCCCCCCCCCAATCCGTGTTAGCAGTGCCTGATTGTTTCTTATTGAAGACTGTTCCTTAGTATGAAATGCCCAGGACACTCTGAACTGGCAGATGTGCAGAACGATCCTATAGATCATTACTCAGGAGTCAGTCTTGGTAAGTTCAGTGGGAAGTGCCTAGAAGGGACTTTAGGACTGTGGCCTTAATGTGTAATGGCAAACACACTCCTTGTGGAATACATCCCATGGAACACAGTGGGGCTTGCTTCTTAGGGAAAACCTGCAGGATTGCCTGCTAAATGACATTGTTTTTGCATCCTTTTGATTGGCAGTGAGGGGAATGGGGGGAGGCTACAGGAAGGAGGGTTGCCATCTGGGCAACCCTGGCTGACTTGCTTGGGACTCCAAAAAGTCCATGTGCCCCTCTCTTAAAGGGAATGCTAATCTGTTGAATGGATCCTGCCATGCTCTTTCTGTTATGGAGGGATACTTTCCCGACAGAGGAAAGACCCTTCTGTACATGGAAAGGGCTTCACTTCCATGGTGGCTTCCACAAACAGATTTTTGTCACCTCTCATGTGATGTCACACATCACTTCCTACCCTGTTCTGGAGGGTCCCTAACCCATGGGAGTAATGTAAACTGGCAAAAGTTGCCTCGACTTTTTCCATTCATGGAAGCTGATTGCATCTGGTACTGCAGGGTCTCCCAAGTTGAAACAAGAATAAGCTGTCCTCTCTTTCCAGCCCTGGCCTCAATATTGAAATCAAAACCTTGTACCAGCTCTGGTACTAGACTATAATAAAGATTATTTGCTTTAATTTATATTTGATTTGTATATGCATGCTAAAGACACTATGTCATGAAGATTCCAACACAGAACATTGACAATTTCAGGCTTCACAATGAATTCTAGTCTGTCATTCTGGACACTTGGATCCAGCTTCTTTTGCAAGACTGCAATTGGGAGCTATGTCGCAGCTCATGTTCAGCACAGTTGATCTTAATTTACAAAGTCACTCCAGCACTGCAAAATGCCTGGAGTTACCACAATCTACTAAATAAAGCACGGGTAGCCAAATTCCACTTGTCCTGGGGCAGGTAACTCCTCACCTCAACCCAGTGCTGCCATACCCTCTCCAGAATTGCCTCCATATCACTGAATTTGCTGCCAAATCTGCCCACTGTGGGGAAGGAAACCTTTGATTTCCTTTGGAGCATGCCTTGTTTAAAAGCAAAATGCAGGGGCCAGAGGCTTTGGGAATACAATTTCGCTGCGCGGCATTTTGCATGTTCCCCCAGTGCCACATTTTGGCAGCAACTCTGGTCTCATGGAAGGGCAGCAGGGACCGCAGAATGGACGGGAGGAAGCACACCATCCAAGGGCCCTGTGCAGTGCACCCCCGAAAAAGCCCCCAGGAGCAGTGGAGGCCCTAAATAATCCCATTTGTGCTTCTCAGATATCTTGCAGGTCCGAGTAACTTCGAATGCAGAGGCTTTTTTGTTGCTGTTCTTAAGCAAAGCGAAAAAGACAAACCCCAAACTAAAAAACAAGCAAACAGACAACCGTCTTCCTGTATCACTCAAGGCTCTCTGTTAGGAAGCTGAATACAAAAATGTAGACAGAACGGCTCTGCTTAAGTAACCCTCTTGAGGGTTTCCACCAATGCGACACTTCCCGGCTGCTCCTTGAACCATTTTTCTTTGTTCTCCTGCCAAAAGAGAGGTGTTTACAAAGTGTGAATTGCCCCAGCATTAGCACGGGGTGGAAGGGACCCTGGCAAGGAATGCCGACACAAAGAAAAGACTGGGATTCTCATGAGGCCTAACCCTGCCTTCATGAACCCTTAACCCCTTTCCATTTTGCAAGTGTAGACGGAAGAAAGGGGATTATGGTGAGGTAAATCCTCTTTGGAATACATTTAATCGAGAGGCAGAGAAGCAGTGGCTACTTTGAAACACCTATTGAAAATGCACTTGTTCACGCAAGCTTTCCCTGACCTGTGATGGATATTGCGATGATTCAGTTTTATTGTTTATGATGCTGGATGTCTTGAATGTTTCAGTGGTTTTTCATTATGCATCATTTAACCTTGTTTTTAAAATGGTTGTGCCGCGTTTTGTTGCAAACTCCTAGGGATTTTAATCAATTCCACAGTATAAAAGTGTTTTGATAAGTAAGTTTTAAGTACAGCGTTCACTCCTATGGCCCCTAAACAGCATCTAGGTGGCCACTGGAGCTTTTGGGGAGACAGAGAAATTGAAAACAGCTCCGGCCTTGGCACTAGGGATCGGAGGTCAGAGTGCCGTCCGCTCCATTGCACCTGCGCCAGGAAAGAACTGCACCGGCAAAATCTCCAAGGCTGTCAGCACGAGCTCAGGGAAGGGGCTAGGAGCTGGGGGGCGGAGCCGGCCATTGTCTCCTCCTCTTCCCCTTGTCCTCTGAAGTGCTGCAGGTAGAGGTCCAAGTCTGCTATTTAGCTGCTTTATGGAGTTCCTCCTGTTCCTCCTGCTCTGCACAGGATGCCCACGATCCTCCTGGATTTGGAATGTCATGGGCACCCCTGCTGGATTGCACCTTAAATATGTTTCCCTTTCAAGTGTTTCTCAGAGGTGTGTGGGAGCGGATGTTACTTCAGAGAACCTAGGAGAGTAGGATAGTCTCACAGGAGGTGTAATTAACCCATGGCATGGCCGCCTGCCTGTTTCCATAATCCCAAATATAGATTTTGTAGAAATGTAGCCAAGGAGCCATGATATCTTTACTCCCAGCCTTTCACTGAGTTAAAATAGAGATGCATTTTTAGCATTCCTCTTTCTCAATATGATGTTCTGTTTTCCTGGTTTTCACGAAATTTTCACATTTAGGACTTCTACTGTTAGACAAACTGAGTGGGAAACATCAATCAAGATATCTCAGTTACAAGACTATTAGGAGAAAGAAAGGTTGTGATTGCTGTTTTAGTCAGCAATGCTGAGCAAAGGTCTGTAAGGAAAAGTGTTGGCTTGAAACCCTTCTGTTGTGAGGGAATGTGAATTTACAGTGCAAGAAATGCCGAGTATAGAGAAGCCGTGAATGCCAGGCTTTAGGAAAAGAGGGGAAGGAGAAAAGAGAGTATTCTGTGTTGCATGTCATTACTGCTGGAACAACATGGAAATCTGCGGAGGTTGCTCCATTCACTATTATCATAAGCCCTCTCATTAAATCATATAGGCCGATCTACCTTTGTTATGTACATAGGATGTAATTGACCCTCTCTAGCATTCTTACTCTGAAGAAAGTACATCAGCCCCAGTCCAGATTGGGACCATATGCACAGGGAAGGGTTTATGCTTTAACCCACACCTGTGTGCTTTATGGTTACCAATGCCCCCTCCCATTGCGGGGGTTAAAAAGTCCTCCACTGGAACCTGTGTGTGTGTGTGTAGCTGGGGAGAAGCTGTCTTTTAAAATGCAGGTATTCCTGATTGCTTATCACATCCAAAGTGTGTGACTCTTTCCCTCTTGGTTTAGCTGTGCATCACGCTTCCACAGAACCAGAAGTAGGGACGGTTTGAACCAGATTTAGACTAGACACCAGGAAGAATTTCCTCACTGTCAGAGCAGTACGATAATGCAGGCTATTACCTAGGGAAGTTGTGGGTCACTGCAGACATTCAGAAAGCGTCTGGGCAGCCATCTGAGTGGGATGGTGTGACGTGGTGTCCTGCACCAGCAGGGGGTTGGACCCAATGGCCTTTTGGCCCTTCCAACTCTACTGTTCTGCGATTCTAGGATTCTATGAAGAATGTAAGTTTGGTCCATGTCTGCACAGTTTCTTCCCTAACTTAATGTCTGATCCCTGTTTTTGGAGCTGCAGACAATGATCTTTTGCAGTCAGCTTATATGTGCACATTTCCACTTCTTCATCTTGGCTTAGTGTTGAGGCCCCAGCTGATGCGTCCAGTTTTAGGGAAGGGAAGGGAAGGGAAGGGAAGGGGAAGGTCATAGGCTGGAAGAGAGCATCTCATTGAGACCCTGAAGATGTCCCAGCAGCTTGCGCATTTTGCAAAAAAAGACTCATGTCAGGGCTGCTGCTTACGAAAGGGCATGCTGACCAAGGTGAGTGTATGAGTCAGTCGGTGAAAGGATGACTGAAACAGCACCGTTTACGTTGATGCAAGAGCTTGTCTTTTGTTTGACTGGGGGAGCCGAAGGGCGACCTCAGTCTGTTGGTGCAGCTCTGGATGATTCTCAGTCGGCCAGCAGCGAAGTGTCATCCTCAGCTGTGGCTCAGAATTACCCTGCAGAAATGAAGAAAGTTTGGGGAAACCAGGAGTGCTGAGCTTTTCTGTTGGCGGTTTTTAGCACACTACTTTGCTGAGGCTTCTGCTTCCAGATTCTCCCAGGGATTTTTTTTTCTTTGCGTTTATGCAACCACAAGGCGGAGCTGCACAAACACATGAGGGTTTCATACCACCATTTATGAATAATACCAGATTTTCTGGATCTAAGAGAAGCTGCAGAAATGCTTGCGAAGAACAGTGGGTTTTCTGGCAGATGAAGTCATTGTGCAAAGCAGCCAAACTACTATGACTGAGGAATCACATGTGCACTGTAATGTCTCCTATAAAAAGTTTCTCTTTGCAATGTGCTCTGGTTGGTGGATCTCCTGGATGCATTTATCTCATTTCTACACCGGTTCACAGCCAAAGCTCTCTGGGCAGTTTACACAGCCCATAATCACAGGTGACAAAAGTACAAAAAAATCCCTCAGAAAATCTGAAAAAATAGTTTAAACCAGGTGAAAAATAGTTACAAGGAATTATCAAAAGATAGAGTGATTCTACAAAATTCCTGGTAATCCCCCTCCAGTCCCTGGATGGCTGAGGAAGTCTTTAAAAGACTCAGAATAGAGGGCGGCCTTAACCTGTTGCTGAAAGAAACGACAGATTTGGTGCCAACCAGGCCTCAGTGGGCAGGTTCTGCCAAATGAGGGGCCACCACTGAGAAAGCCCTCTCCCTTGTTGTTGTGAACTATAGCCCCACCCTTACACTGCTAGTGCAAAACAGCCTGCGCATTGCCTAAGTGGGACGTGCCTTTGTTAATACATGAGGCAGCAGTGCAACGCTGCAGCTAAAATGCCTAACACAATTCTAAGCTGCATCAACAGAAGTAAATGTAGCATTAAGTTTGGGTGCAATGATGGCATCAGTCTATTCACTTCACCTGCTTTCTCCTGAGCCAGAATATTCTGACACTCAGCCACTCTCACGTCATCTGCCGCTTCTCCATTTTACCTGGAGATGCTGAGGACTGAAGCTCAGTCCCCAGCCTTTTTGCACCTGTTGGCACATTCGGGAATTCAGAGCTGTGAGCTCATTAGGAGTAATAGCTGCTGTGGGAACCCAGCTCATCCAAAGGAAGCTAAATAGTGGGGGAAAGAAAAATAATCGGGGTGAGAGTGGGACATTGCAAGGCGAAGGAGGAAAGGGCAGTCAGGTGGCCAGGAGGAAAACAGTGAGGTAAAGAGCTCTCTCTCTCTCTCTCTCTGTGTGTGTGTGTGTGTGTGTGTGTGTGTGTGTTTGTGTGTCTGTGTCTGTGATAAAGAGCTGGAAGATTTGGGTAGGGGGGAGAGAAACAGGGGGTAGTGGTGAGAGAAAAAGAGGCCTGGAAGGAAGAGAAAGAAGACTTCCGTTGAGCCCTTTCCCGCCATTGATGCAGGTGGTGAATTGTTATGGAATGTTCATGAACATTCCAATTACAAAGATGTTTTGTTGGGGAGAGGAGTTCAGTACAGAAGTTAGAGAAAGACTGAATGTGGGCTAACTGAATCTTGGCATGAGTATAGTAAAGTGGGAAGTATATCAGAAAATTAAAGGGTCATAGAAGACATTCCATGGATGTAATCAAGTTTCCACTGATTATTCTTGTTGTTAGTCTACCAGTATGTGAGTTGTGTGAGTTGCAATGGAGCTCGGGAGATCTGCCCACATATCTTTCTGTGTGCATCTTATGTGCTGCACCAGGAACCATGGGTGTAATTACGCACCCCAAATGCAGCTGAGTGCAATTGTTGTCTAACTGCACTGCATCCTCCACCCACATTTGGTACAACCAGACACAGAGATATCAAGCTTATGTACTGCTGGACCTGGATCGGGGCCTCAATTTAAAAGTGAGGTCCTGGGTTCCATGTTAAGAGGTGGTGATGCTGAAACATGAAGGGGTTGGATCCTGATTTACTGCTCTAATGGAAATGGATTTCCCCTCCCCATTCCGTCCCACAGCAACTCCTTTAGCTCTGTGAAAACACTACACAAATAGAATGAGAATCTGCTAAATGGATAAGGAAGATTCCCAAAGACTGGGCAGAGGGACCTTCTGCTTGCAGAAGATCCTTGCAACCTTGGGTACTGTAAGACGGCAGAAAATCTCCCAGCCTTCCTTTCAGTCAATGCAGCACCATCAATTCTGCCATTCGTTTGTGTGAAGTAGCATTCAAGAGCCTCCATTAAGTCGGGAGTGAAGTGCCATATTCACATATTACTTCATCTTCACTGCTTTATATCTTGGAAGAAGCATTTTACACTCTTTTTAAAAGTACATTATTATTTTTGCTGTTTGCTAAAATAGGCCAATATACATTATAATATGTTTACAAGGTGGCAGCAATACAAATTCAACAATTTTAAGAATTGGAATTCCATTCCAAAGATCACTCAAAAGTGGTTTCAAATGGCTGTGCTTACCTTTCCAAGCAAGTTAAGGGTTTCCCCCCCACAACCACCACCTTTTTTTCAAATGAAAAGTTGATGGCTGCATTTTGATTATTAGCAGAGAAAAACAGTGCAGATGGAAATGATACTTATTTCAGCGTGTGTTGATATTACTGGGGGAATGGGAAAAAGAGTTTAGGGGACAGATTTTAGTTGTGTTGCCGGTTCTGCTTATTTATGTCATGTCAACAAGGCAGCAGAAGTTGTTATTAAAAAATTGCCTCCAGGCGTGTCCTCCAATTCTTCAAAACAGGCATGGGTGGGGGGAACCAGCCCACAGGCAACATCTGGTACCTCTGATATTCCAGTCTGAAATATTGATCCGGAGTGTCCCAATCCCCTTTTCCCAGCCCCTAATCTTTCTGTGGCTTCCTGACTTGCATGCTTTTCCTCACACCCCCGCTGAGCGGGGGTGGGGGGGCAGGAAGAGTTTGAAATTAGCTGGGATTGTTCCTATTTTTTGTCCTGCAACTTTTCCCTTTGGTCTTGCCCACCTCTGGAGTCCTGCCCTTGGAGAGCTTCTCTGAAATAGAAACATAGAAAACAGGGTGAGTCAGAAGGGGTCTCCCGGGCCATCTAGTCTGACCTCCAGCACCAGCCGGCTCCGCTCACGACATGCCCACCATGTGGACGTCCAAATGAATCTGTCTCTTGGGCTGAATCCTCTGCCCCCTCCTATGTCTGCTTTAAGAAATGTTCACTTCAATACTAAATATTGTGCTGTGAAGCCATCCAGTGATTCTCTTACCATAGGAATCCCCCCGTGTCCTACACGCAGAGAGAAGAGCTTATGGCAGGCCTGTGGAAGGTCTCACCAGCCGTCTTGCAGACCTGAAAAGCACAATATAATCAAAATGTCCAAAAGACCCTGACCTCAGAGTATCCAGAGCAGAACATGAGGAAAAATGGAAGCGGTGTTCACCTTCTCACTCCCACTGGCCCGCATTTTTGCTGGAGGGCTGCTTCTGACCACCTCACTAAGGCATTTCAGAGAGAGAGGGAAGGAAGTGGGAATAGGGTATTACTTGCTTCTCACACAAACTGCCCCTTTTCCAACCCCAGAAAGCAGTCTGCGTGGTTCTTTCCACAGGGACTATGAAGGGTCGAGGACTGATGCTTGAGTGTTGCCTTGGCCCTCAAAGCTGGGAATCCAAATGATCTTATGTTCTCCCCGGTCCATGTCTGGGGGCTATAGGATTACTTCCTGTGAGCGATGTGACTGCGGCGGCATCTGCCCAGTGGCTCTGGCGTCATTTCCTCCATGCATCTAATTTCCCTGCACCCACATGAGAGGAAATTGTGTGTTGTGGTCAGTAGCAAACGGGCGATCTCCCCCAGTCAGACTTGGGAATGAGCTTGGATGACCACTAGATGGTTCAGGAAATGTAGCTTGATATCGAGCCAAACTGAAGCTTGTGTGCTCCTGAGGGCATGTTTGGGAGTATGAGGGAGCCTGATCCTCTCTTAGCCTCTGAGGAACCAGGAAACTACATTTCCCAGTAGCCTAGGTGCCAGGCTTGCAGTCACAGCGCTATGCCATGGGATGGATGAAATGCTTGCAGGTCAAGAATTTGGCCATTAGCTATTTTTGATCCTGCCAAGTATGTTCTTTCCTAGGATAATTATTACCAGCAGAGGTGTTCCTTGCCAGTTCCATGTAGCATCACTGAGATTGGGACTATCCAGACCAACAGACAGGAAGCACTTCATGCAAATGCTGGCTACGTGTTGGGTGTTCCTTGCATACGGTTCTGCTGTGGTTGTAGAAGGGGGAAGCGTGGATAGTGTGATTCCTTTTGACATCCATTTCCTGTGTGTAGTAATTTTGAATTAGGTCATTTGCCTCTATAAGAGAGAACATGCTAAAAAATAAAATCTCTGGAAAAGATGTGGGTCAAGCCACGCACTGAACATGTGGTGAGCAGCTATGCCTTTTCTTTCCTTGCTCAGAGGAAATGGTAAGGGATCTGATCTGGATGGAAGTCCTAGCCGGGGGGTGGGGGGTGGGCTTTACTCCTTCTGCGCAGTCCTGAACCAGATCAGTGCCCTGCATCTTCAATCAGTATTGCTGAAAAAAGATCTGTTGCAGTCGAACTATTTTGTCAATGTACGTTGCAGGCAGTCCCCCCTCCCGCCCCTCGATGAATGGAGGCCACGTAAGTATAATCTGCCTATTCCAGCTCCTGTGCTAGGTTCCCGAAGGGATGAGACATCCCCGGGGTGCCACACCATGGACAGCTCCGATAAAGCTCAAAAGAAAAGCAGCAAGGAGCAAGGAGTCTCACAGACACCGGACTCACCATGCTCCTCACACCTGATGGAAGGATCACTGAAGGCTTTTTATAATGTGTGAGTTTCTTTTATAACAGAACAGGATGAGCAGAGCATAGGTATTGGAAGCAATTCCATTGTTCCACATCAGCTCTTCAGAGGCAGGTACATTCCATAGCTAATTCACTGCCACTTTCTGAGTCCCACTCAATAAACATATACACATTTAAAAATGCAGCTTTTGCCTCAAGGTCTGCATCGATTCTTTTGTTCCTTGGCACAGAGAGTGGCAGGTTCACACAATCACTGGGGGAAGGGTTTTTCCTGCCCCCATGCCACATTCAAACTAAGGCATGCTTAGAGAGTCAACCCACTGAAATTAACTAGACTTAAATTAGTCAGGACTAAGTCATTTGCTCTTAACTAATTCTGCCACCAATCCAATCGCTAATTTGATCCTAGGCATGCTTTCCTTAAAATTAAAGTCCGTAGTACTCTGTGGAACCAGGATTCATAAGGACTGGCCTCTTGGTTTGTTACATGTTAATAAAATTCAAGAATAAGAACGATGAACCCAAGTGATCATTCACCATTCGCAGAATACTGTTAGCTGGAAGGACAGGAGAATTCTCCTTTTTGCATGTTTCCCCTTTAACATCTGAAACAAAACAAGTCTGAAGATTTACTTTAAGGAAAATGGAAATGGAACATCCGGAAAGGGACAGGTATTTCCCGAGTTAGTGGCAGGACAAACAAGTGCCTTCAGAAAAGCGTGGTGGAACATAATAAAGTCTCCAGTTGGTTCAGCATCCAGCCTGCTTTGTAGGGAGCGCTGGGGCTGCCAACAGGTACACCAGTGCCAATTGTGACAGTTGTTGGTGTGAGAGGGGACATCTGTCTACAGAGAAATCTGGATGGGATGACAAAATTATATTGTGGAGGCCACCAAAATGGTCATCAGATAGCAATAACATCTTCCCGTTACTGGCTTGGTTCTGATGTAACCCATCGCCCTGTCAGAGGGCAAAAAGTTCTCTCTTCTATAAAGTTGTCATGGCAAAGTAATTTTTGTGTGAACAGGAAAAGCTTTCTCTCCACTGACAGATGGATCCCTGTTGTCAACAGTTACTTGCTTCGGTATATTTTCATGTATTACGAAGTACAGGACAAATACTTGTATTAAAAATGTGCTGTACCACAAATCTGAGCATGAAAATACAGATCAGAATAATAGTTGTCATACTGGACTGATGTGTGGTGATACAGGAGTCCATTGCCAGGTGTCTCAGGACAGGGAGTTGTGATGCATTAATTTAGCTCATTTATTAGACTGATTCCACCCTGCCCCTCAGTTAAGAACTCCCAAAGGGGCTAACAGCCTGAATTAAGACACACACATGCAGACACAACCCACCTAATTTAAAAGCAAATAGAATTAATCAAAGCAACCAGACCTGAAGCACCAGGTGCACCTGATAGTTCCACATCGATTGGAGGCCACCTGGAGAAGAACCTTCAGTGCGATGGCCCCCCATCTGTGGAGCTCCATCTCTACAGGTCGGGCAAGTGCTTTTGGTGTCTCCTGCCAGCCACAGTTTTATCGATTTGGTTTTCAGTGTTTCTTACTTTATGTTTGCAACTGCTTTACCTTTTGTTGTTCACCACTCTGAAATCTCCACACCAAAATATGAAGCAAGGACCCCCCACCCCAAATTTCCACTGGTTCATTTACCCCATTTTCACTTAATTGTGGTTGATCTTGGTCTGAAAGGGAAGTCTTAAAGTGCTTCCTTCAAGTGAAAATTCTCAATTTAACAAAAGGAAAAAATCATTATGCTAAGGTTGCTAGGATGTATTCTAAGAATGAATTTTCTATTTGTGAAATTGCGAAAAAAGAAGGGCACATGTTCAGTGTATAGTGATTGTTATTATCTGCAGTTTCAGGCATCTGCTGGGGGTTTGGAACCCATCCCTGCAGATACGGGGGTCCTGCTGTATATAAATCTTATGCAGAAAAATAAGGAAAAAGGTACCAGTTTTCCCCGGGGCATGTGATGTACCTCCAGACAAGCCTCTTGTCTTAAACTTTGTAAATTAGTTGCCAGTCAGTGCAAGCAATACTGACCAATAAGGACCAATTATTTGAATTAGGATACAGCAGTTGATGCAAGTGTAAAAAAATTCTTGATTGTAAGTGTAAAAAAATGTAAGTGTAAAAAAATTCTTGACAACCTTTGTAGGGAAACCAATTTTATAGGGCAAAACTGTTAGCAATTCTTAGTCTTTGAAACGTGTCTATGGAGAAGCATCCATTTTTGTCCCTTCTCATTTTTTGTCACACAATATCAGGCCTGCCATCTCCATGTTTTAGATCGGCTGGGGAGGGGGAATCGTATTGTAACTCTGTCAAAAAATGTCAAAAAAATTAAAAACGAAACACTTCAACATGTGATTGGCAGGCTGATTACAATAATGCATGTGATTAAGCTCTTGGTGTGCTTGTATAACGAATGAGAAGATGGCAGTGGTGATTAACTGGGTTTTTGTTAACTCTCAGTGTTAACTTTCTGAGTTTGTGTCGTCTGTGTACAAGAGCCAACGGGACACCCGGCAATGAGTTATTCAGTGGGTTTGTGTCTTTTGTTTTCCTTTAAAAAAAAAGCCAAGAAAAGAGATTATAATTGGTAATCAGGGAATCAATGAATTGAGCATTAAGTAATCTAAGCACTTTATTTATATGTGATGTAAATCACCATGGATGCAAACAGAATAGCAGAAAGTTACCTGCGTGTGATACTTGATGGAAGGGTGAACCCAAATTGTTGCTATTGTCCCCAAAGCAATGTGAGTTTGCAGGGTATCGCTGAAATAATGATGATTGCACTAGGATGCAACTGTATGGGGTTTTTTCAGTGGGTTGCACATATACAATTTTTCAGTGGTTGCACAATCCAAGATCTCCTCTGCTTACCCGGAGCACCAGCCCTTTCATGGGCAAAGGTACTGGCTGCATCCCTCCATCATGCAGCTAGCCCATTCCCCTGACACAGGTGATCCAGACTCCACGTTTTCATTATTACATACGTGCAGGTCAAGGGGGCATATGGTGCCAAGGACAGGAAAAGGCTGGAGGATGACAGCAAGCGGAAGGAACCCTTTTAATGGGGAAAAGAAAAAGCCCTGAAGTGACAACCACCCCACCCTGAAACTAAAACTACAATCAATTGGTGGGTAGATTAGCCAATTAAAAACATAAGCTGATCAACTAAATTGTACCCAATTCATCAGGCAGAAGATTCTTTATTTGCATGGAAAGCACAAATGTATTTAAAAGTGCTTGCATTAAAAGAAATATTTTGTTTTAAAAGAACTTGTTGTTTGCTATATGAGCAAATGTATGTTCAAAGTGATATGCATCTTTCTCTCACCTAAGAAGGAACTCCTGTTCTAAGGTGACATTTGCTTTGATGCTTCTTTGCATATGCACACAATCACACACCACGTCTGCAAACAAAGTCTGTTTTTTGCTCTAAAATGAGCAAATTTATGTTGATGAATTGCTAGTGATTACTAGACTAAAACTCCAATTAATTAGCTAGGATTTCTTTAAACCAGTGAGAGCCCTGGGACTGGGTTGTGCACACTGAAAGATACAAGCATGGATAATATCCCAAACATCATGAAGTCCTTTCAGTTTCTTTATCTAGACATCACAACAATCTAAACATTTTTCGGGGGGGGGGGGGTTAAACCCAGCCTTGTTGGGAATGAGTGGAAATGCAGGTACACACGGCTTGGTCCTTCTTGCTGCAAGCAAGCAGGAGTGACTGAACAGGCCATGAATGCACCATACCTGTTCAGCTGTGCCACGAGCCTCGATGTCTGGCTTGTCTTTCCCATGACAAGCCAGAGAAACATCACTGGAACAAGCCATAGGTTCTTTTCTGTGGCTTATCAGAGGAAAAACAAGCCAGAGGTCCAGGTTTGAATGCAACACTAACCCAGGGAACAACCCCAGCTTTAGACAATGCACTAGGAAGCTATTTGCAACGGCCCATAATTTTTAAAAAGTCATGAGCTGCCACGGCTTGTGAACCAGTCCAAACATAAAGCAGTCTTCTCCAATCTGGTGCCTTCCAGGCTTAAGACTTCAACTCACACACTGAAAAGTCAGCCCCATTGAACAGAGAGAGATGGACAGACAGCCATCAAGGATGCTTTATACCAGCCTTTCCGAACCTTGTGTTCAATATTAGGAGTTGAGGTCAAATGCTGCTGGAGGATGTTCTCTGATGGAGCTGGGCATCAGGCTTCTAGAGAGCTTCTTCTGAAGCACATTGTTATGCCTAATTTATGACTCACCCACCGCACACTGTTACTGCTAGGAGCTTGATGGCCACCAAGCATTTTAGTATCTGGCTGCAAAAATGGTTCCTTTGGCTAGTGCCAGAGGGATCTCCCAGCCAGGGGTCTTCTTGATTCGGGAAAGTATAATCTGAGGCGTAGCTGTTCTAGTATTCAGGCCTTTCAGTGGCTAAGGTGGCACACATGAGGATGAACACACACACACACACACACACACCCCTACCTTCCGCCTCGTGCATTGTGCCTGCTCCTAATTACCTCAGGAAATAGCTCTTTGATCAGTAAAGTGTTATCACTAAAGGCCAAACTCACTTCATTCAAGGGCTTTGCATCCTCCCAGCTATAAAGAGTGGTAAATAGTAAGTTTATACATTCTGGGGTTCTTGTTTTTAAATAGCATTTATTAAGAACGCCGCTAGCATTTAATACAGTGATGTTTAGAGGTATGCTAATGGCCAGAAGAAAAAATTGTCAGACCTCCATAATGTGCTTTAATCACTGGCTGGAGATCAAAACCCACCGTGTGATTTTTATACAGCATGGGCAGCTTCCAGGACTGCCTTACATGGAAACAGATCAATGGCAAAATTGGTAGATACAGCAAAGCATTTGCAATAAAAGCTTTTTATGTATCTTGTTCAAAGCATGTAAGTGCCTTTTAGATCACTGATTGAACTGTAGACAGTATAAAGTGGAACCTTTTAATACTAAAATAAATTTCCAGAGTAAAAATTCCATTATAGGGAAAAGTGTTTTTGCTGCAGTGGGATAGATAATAATTCTTTCACACGTAATGGGATTCATGAAATGTTTGATGATAAACAGAAGTCCTTTGTACTGCCGTAGCAAGACAGCACCGCCTGTGTGGGCCTGGGAAAGATACGTTATGTGTGCTTCCTTCAAGAAGGTGATTAGAAGGTCTAATGATAGGAGAGGTAAATCATTACAAAGCCCATCAATGCAAATTTGGGGCCAGAGCTAAAGCAAGCACAGCAACTTGGAAGATCATGGGGACCTCCCTATAATTTGGATTGATTTAATAAATCAATCGTTATTGATCTAGAAACGGAAAATTATTTTCTGCTACCTTGTCTCTTGTGCCTCTCTGCATGGCTCTCCAGATGAATTTGTTGAATGGCTTCATTCATTTACTTCCTGGTATCACAAGAAAAGCCATTTTGCTGGCTAGATCTGACGTAACATTTTGTAACCCCACAATAGTTATTCCCCATGGAAGCATATGCATGAAAAGGTTATTTATTTATAGGAGTTTTAGCCTGTTCCTCTGCCAAAAAAGCTCCTGGAGCAGCTTGCAGACAACCAATAAAAAACAAGACCGTCCTTGTCTGCAGGCCTACAACCTAACAGGATTTGACAGCAGAGGGGATGGGGAGGGAAAAGGGGAAAAGCACGTGGAGGACTAGCGGAATGGCACAGCATCCGTCTCATCACCCTCTGCTGCAGCCTCCTGGAATGGCTGTTGGTGGTGAGAGTTACAAGCAAAGCCTATGACCACTTTTACTTTAGTGGCTTTACCACATTCCTTCATGTCTTGGATCTCCTGCCTGTCAATTCAGAGGTCTCAAGTTCAATCTCTAGCAACTCCAAATACTGAAATGAGCAGGTGGGAAATGCATGAAGCATGGCCCAATTCTTATTTAATTTCTATAATGATCAATAGCTGGAGTTCTCTGGGTGGATTACAACACATAAACATGCAATATAAAAGTACACAGAAGACAAAAGTTATCATATGAAATTTAAATCAAATTAAAACTCATATAAATATTGCAATAGGCTAAGAAAATGAATCAGGCAACCTGTTTAGGCAACTAAGCTCACCAAAACCTAATTCAATGCGCTGCAATAGAGGATAGTCTTCATCGGGCACTGAAAGGATACTAAAGTGGGTGCCAGGTCGGCCTCACTGGGGAGGTCATAAGTGGGGGCCACCACTGAAAAAGCCCTTCTCCTTGTTGTCACCAACCAAGCCTGCCTTGGAGGTGACAATCGGAGGAACTCCTGCTACAGGCCCACTGCTGCTACTGCACCTCCTGTTTGGCTACTCCTCTGATGAGAACCAGGCAGCTGCCACCACAATTGTCCACGGTGCTCTGGAGAGCCCATCCAAACCTGCAGAAATCAACAGGAGGAGAAGCTGAAGAGATGCCTCTGACCTAGCAGGCCCTGACATGGTGGGTGGGGAGCATGAAAGAGGCTCATGCCAAGGATGCTGCCATACCTGGGGCCGGCTCTCCCCTTGCTAGATTGCTGGTGCTGCTTTCTCACGGTTGAACCAAACTCCTGAGAAGGTGCCTCATTGCCCAACAGACCCATGTGTGCAGGCAATTTGTATTTATTTATTTATTTGATTTCTATTTCACCTTTCTTCTTTTTCAAGAACTCGAAGTGGCTTACAGAATTCTCCTTCTGCTCACAACCTTAACCCCAGAGCAACACGCCTCGAGGTAGGTTGGGCTGAGAGTCTGTGACTGGTCCAGAGTTACTCAGTTGGCTCCGCGACTAGAACCCAGATTGCCCGAGTCCCGGTCTGGGGCACTACATCACACCGGCTCAGAGTGAGTACCTCCATTCACGCTTCATTCTCCACTTCTGCATCTGCAACACGTGGCCTCATTGGCCCCTTTTCTCTAGGAACAGGCCATGAGTTTCTTTTACCTTGTCTCAGATTCATCAGGGTTTTATTTTAAAGTTAATTTGGGGAGGAATTACAGGCAATTTTTTCCGTGGATATCAATGGGGAAGGGTACAGGTCCCACTGGAAACACATGCCCTGCCCCATTGACATCCACAGGAAATTACACGGCATGTGATTGTTTCTGGTCAGTTATTTGGGAGTCAGACTCGATTCCAGAGCATGCACTACCAAACAGTTGCTTGTTTGCATGATGGATGGGGGTTGTAGCCAGGTAGAATTTGAGAACTGAGAGAGGACTGACTACAGATTGTAAGATCTGTCCCTGTGTAACAAGTAGCACCCCATAAGACTTCCTATGGTGGTGGTGGTAGCCTCCATTTTGAATATCCGAGCTGTGGCATAAGCACCTTGTACCTTGGTGGTACATGTGAACCCAGAAAGAGTGGATTGTTGGATTGGCTGACAAGCCACCCAGAACTTGTGAACTGGTTTAGGCTTGTGGATGGCTAGTCAACCAGTCTGATACTCCATTCTCATTGGGCTTCTAAGTAGCAAGGAGCTACAGCGGCTGCATTCTCATGTCATGACAAGCAACCCTTTGATGTTTCCCTAGTGCAGTTATTTTTCCTGGAGCTGCATGACAGGTGATCAAGTGGTTTTCATGTTAGTGTAGCTTCCATCTGTCTCACTGTCTTCTCGCTGGTAGTACAAATCCTATCAGCTGCTGTGTCTGAAACTGAATCCCATGCAGGATGGCTAGAGTACCTCCTGCAGCAGCTGCTGCTCTTTCTGGAGACTCTGTGTTAGCTGTGTTAGCTCAGGGTTTGGGCCATGGAAACAACCATACTAGGTTTGGACGAACGGAAAAACCATGGTGAATCATGGAGACCATAGAACAGACCACTGTTTCTTATGGGTGCAGCATAAAAATGTTATAAATAAATAAAAATAAATATTGTGGTTTCTAAAAACCAAATGTACCGTGCTGAAATACCATGACTAGGTTCAGAAGACACGACAGTCCATCCTGTGCAAGAAACTACCATGGGTTTTGCATCAAGAGAATTGCCCGTTGACTCCCATCACATCCTGGATTTCAAAATGGTCGTCATCACCATGGTGAAAAGCCGCATGTGGAAATTCACCCCTGGTGACTTCTAGTTATGCGAAAACTGGGTCAGTAGCCTATGTAGGCATTTGCCTGCTCCATGTAGAGCTAAATAGGGACTGGAAGTGTGAGAGAATGTATTCCTTGTCCCTAAGCATCTAATTTTGCATTCCAGGTGTAAAATTAGAGTAATATATTTGTTAATGAAGATTAGTCTTAGGGGTTATTAGATTTATTGGTTGGATCAAATAACTAATATCCAGGTATAGCATTATAATTATCTTCAAACTTAGGCGAGAGCAGGGTTAAAAATAGCTGTTCGTCAGCAGGAACACAGTTTAAAGGATATGTTCATAAATACTCCAGTAGCACAAAGAACAGAACTGGAGGTCCTCAAACATAAGGCTGCACCCCTGTATAAACTTTCTTGGGAGTAAGCACTGCAAGACTTATGTCTGGCTACCTCATAAACCTCTGCCTCACCTCTGGAATGGGCTCACTAAAGACGTTCACCTGGCATCCTCATTCCCAGCAGTTTGCCAGGTGAAAACTGCCCTATTTTCAAGGTATTTAAATAATTTTTAAAAATAATATTTATATTGTTTCTATTTTTATGAACTTTTAATTGATTTTAAACTGCTGTACTTGCTCCTATCATAATACTGTTGTATTTTATGGACCTTTCTATTAAATTACTGATTTTTAAGGTAATGTACACTGCCCAGAAAGCCCTAAAATGGTCTATAGGTTGCACTGAAAAATAAATAAACCTCTGGACTTCTGAGTGCAAACATCTGTAGAGTAGGCTGACACAGTTTCCATGTTCAAGAACCTCAAATGTCTGTGACATGTAGGTGTTCCTGCAGCAGGCTGATAATTCTAGATGGGTTTTGTTAAAAAAAAATCATTTGCAATTCAGATACAGCCTGTGGTACAGCTTATATTGCTCTAGAAATGTTAGGATGCCCCACCCTTGGCAGCAGGAGGGCTTCTTTCTGCTTTAGTCTTGGCAGGCAAGAGCTTTTCAGGCAAGAATGCAATAAATGAAACAGTATTTATTTAAAGCTCTTTTGGCCTGCTGTTCAACTGAAAAGGCTCCAGCAGCAAAAATCAATGAGCACAATACCAAAACAAATGGGGAAGTATTTGAAAGACACTTGTATTGCGAATTTAAGAAGTCAGCTATAACCCTACAAATGGCACCATAAAAGAACTAGCTTGGTTCAGATGCTAGATGGTATAGCACAACAAACTCAAACCTTCAAAGATCCTCAGGACTACGTATGTCCTTCTCCCACATCTGATTCCTTCCCTTCATTCCTGATCTGATGCAAGCCATAGGGGGAAAGGGGGTTGTAACCCAAAACATATTTAATAGAGGATAAAGGTCAAATGCATGGTTGCATTTCATGTATTTTTTAAAAATTACAAATTCTGCTGGAGGCACATCAAACTTGGGACCATGCTACAGAGGGAGGGGATGAATCCTTTCTAATGCTGCAATCTCTAACCCTAAATCTTGATCCTGCTCTGGCTCCAATAGAAACTTTTATCCATTTTAAATAGTGGATACCATGAAGGAATTGAATCTCTGACCCTATATGCCATAGCCCTAATTCTACTCTAAACTCACCTACAACAGCTAATGATCTAATTTGGACCAAAGTCCCATCATGCTCAGTGGGAGTCACTTTTGAGTAGGTATGCTTAGAATTACACTGTATACAATCCCACTGAAAGTAAAAGGAATTAAAATTAGTCCAGACTAATTTGTGCCATTGGTTTCAAAGGGACATGAGGAACACTTTTACTCAGAAGCAATTGCAGGAATTGCTCTCCTGTAACTGTACTTTGCATTCCAGGTGTAAAATTAGAGCAATATATTTGTTCATGAGTGATTAGTCTTAGACATACGGTTGTTAGGTTTATTGGTTGGATCAAATAAGATCCAGGTGTAGCATAATAATTATCTTCAAACTTAGGAAAGTAGGGTTAAGAAATAGCTGTTTGTCAGCAGGAACATAGTTTAAAGGGCATGTCCATTAAATACTCATGCAGCACAAAGTCAAGAACAGAACTGAAGGCTGCAGTCCTGCACAAACTTACATGGGAGTAAGCATTGTAGAACTTAAGTTTCAGTGGGCATCCATAGGACTGCATTATAAAGGTACAGTATAAAGACAGCCAGTTAGGATATATTGACATTTAGGCATAAAAAAGTCCTACAACTCCCAGCATGCCCATGGCAGCATGGAGAACTGGGGAGTGCTGGGACATGCAGGACCTTTTTCTTCCCCCAAACAAAGCATAGCATGGCACTCTGAATACATAGCCAAAGAGCAGATGGATAAAACCTCATATTTAAATACGTTTACACATACGCGGTATATTAGTTTAATGTTAGATTGGGAAAACACTTAATCTATATATGGAAGAACACCTTTCAAATAGACGGACTACATACATTTACATTACAGTATGAACAAATATGGTAAATTCTTTATTTGAAAATTAAATAAGAAAAAAACACCTTGCAAACGCACACAACAACTTAAGGAGAACTAGTTAATTCATTACCTGAAGATCAAATAGTTAATACATACATAGAAGTGCGTGTGTGTATAAAACAAGTATGCATATATACCCCGAAACCCAAAATATTATATATATTGCGTGTGCACACCCCCCGCGTTCCAGAAGGAGCTTTACACGAAACGCCACGCGGGGACTCGGCCGGGAGCTCCCGCGCCACAGGCCAGGCATGCGGAGCCTCCGCCGAGCTCCCCGCGCCGGTCGCGCCGCCGGGGAGGAGCTTCCCGCCCGCCCCGCCGGCCAGACGACTCCGGCGCGCAGCAGCCGGAAGCTCCGCCCACTCGCTGCGCGGCAACTCCGAACTTCCGCCTGCCGCTTCCGGTTCGGAGCGAGGGAGCTTCCAGTTCGTGAGCGGGCGGGGAGCCGTGTTCCTGGCGCCTTTCTCCCGGCGTCTCTTCGGTCGACGACTCCTCTAGGTACGGAGCAGGGCGCGTCGGGCCTACGGCCGGGCGCCGCCTCTGCCTTTCGGGGCGGCTGCGCCTGCGGACGAGCCGCTGTCAACCTGCGCCTTCGTGTTTGCTCCAGCGGCACCTCCTCCCGTGTCAGCCTCCCCCCGCCCCACCTAAAAGTATTGGACTACAATTCCCATCATCCTACTCCCTGCCAGCCCTGTTGTAGGGCAGCGCATGTGGAGGGTCCGAATTCTGGTGTGTGCGGTCGCGGCTGTTCTGCGCCATTCTGATGGGTCCCCTAAGTCCTGGGAAGGCCGTTGGGGTTTAGGAGAGCCGTATGTATTGCCTGCGTACCAGCAACTGGGGATGGGCGAACTTTGTACTAGGGCACCTACTTTGTCTTCACGACGTCCAGATTTCAATCCAGGGCATCTTCGGCTAGGGCTCAGAAAGCCCCTGTGTGAAACCTTGGATAGCTGCTGCCAGTTAGTGTTGATAATACTAGGCCAGATGGATATAACTGGCTTGTTATAAAACATTTTCTCTGTGCTACAGCTTTTCATCAGTGTGGAGGAAGAGTGAGCTTTACATAAAAAATCCATAAATTAACATTGTGGAGATATTTACACATCAAGCTACAACTTCCATCAATTCCACCCAGTCTGATCAATATGCTGATAGGAGTTGTAATTTAAATATCTATAATACAATATCTGGCTGTAATCTAAAATATCTAGAACTTAAGTTGTTAGATCCCACAACCCTTCCTATATTTTCTCCTTTTTGGCAAATAGCTTTCTTAAATAAAAGGAAGGCCTTAAATGATGTTTTCTTCTCTTTCAAAACTAATGGAACTTGCCTGCTTGCTAAAAGGGAACAACCTTGCTGAAATAAACAACAGTTTGTGGTGGATTAGAGCACCACCAAATGCGGAAGGATATCAGCTGTTGAGTCATTCTGTGTTCCCACACAGAAGAAATAATTCAAAATAAATTTGAGGCATGTTCATTTTAGGTCTATGCGGTGAGGATGGAAATGCGTAGTAGGACATAGCTGCTTAGAAAGTGAGAGGAATCACAGAAGCTATGAGGCACAAAAGCCATTCATGCCCTAGTTCTGTCTGAGAATGAGCTAGGGCAATGAACAGCATTCTCTGGTGAAAGGTGTTTGAAATCCCAAACTCCACTCTTATCCAGCTGTTCTGGTTGACAGTTTGTTTCTGGGTCTAGTTGAAAGTGCTGGTCTAAGTCTGGTCTCAGACTGAGACCTTTGAGGTTATCTTAGGATAAAGCCCAAGATATGTTCTTGATTGTAAGCTTGAAGACGTATGACCATCCTTTGCAGGGTAGGAGGAATGGCAGAGGTAATACATGTCCCCCTGTTCTCCCACCCTAGATTTTTCCCTAGATGGGCTTTTGTCCCAGTATGGCTGGGACATGCCAGAGGAGGAGGAAAGAAATGTATCTGGACTTCTCCCCTCCCTTCCCACCAGAACATCCTCTTCTCCAAGGTTGAGTTCCTGACTTTGGAGAGCAGTCACTATGATTCTTTCCATGCTGGTGAGGATAGGAAATAGGGTGGGAACATCTTTGTTTCTGACCTTGGGTCAGGGAATCTGAAATATTCTGTGCCCCCTCAGATGCTGTCAAAGGACCATAGGATTGTGCTGTGTTTTAAGTTGTCCATAGAAGCTGTTAATGGTAGCTGTGACTGTTTTTGTGTTTTTATTGATTATATGGTTCTTAATTATGTCATCAAAAGCTGCCTTAATGTTTTACAGAAAGGCACAGGATAAAATAATTAGAGCCTGGTTCTTAGGTTTTCATGGGTTACTTCTGGCTTTGTAGGATATTGGAAACAGGCCCAGCCATGTGTGTATGTAGATTTTACTTGTGGGGAATGCCAGCTTGGGCTAGGAACAAACTATCCAAATCTGTTGCTCATTGCAGCCTATGTGCCTTTGCTTCTTTTGGAATAACTATGAATGTTTCTTAAGGCAAGGTCAAGTAGTTATTGTGCAGAGCAATTTCTTAAGGTAGAAAGGGAATATCCACGTCTGTTTATAGAGAGCAAATATTCATTATCTGAGAACAGCAAATTATAGGTTCCTAAACAGCATAAAAATAGGAGTATGAGATCACATAGGTGAGCACAGAGGATGGTCTTCCAAGTGATATATATAATGGCATCACCTTGATTCAGGTTGCCAGTGCATGGTCCTTATTATAGTTTATAACTACTATCTAGTGTATCACTTGTTCAGCTGTATTGATAATGTTTGCTCCCTCACCCCATTCTATTAAAAAATGAAATTTGCAACATTTAAATATTTTAAAACTGAAATAGAATCCTTTTTTTCCATTTGGTTTTAGAATAAAATTTCTTGAAAAGAAATTTAATCATAAATTACATTTTGTCAGTTGACTTTACCTTCTATTTACTGGTTTGGGAATTAATTACAAGAAAATTTGATACAGAAATAAGAAAAGTGAATAGTTCTACCTCTTTTAACATAGCAGTATACCCTGCCTCTACACAACAGTGTTGCTTTTTAAAATTTTATTAATTTCTGGGTGCCTTTGGGCAAAATCCATTTTTTCTTGCAGTGGCCAATTCCACCACTTCTGCTTCCACTCACTGCTTACACTGTAGAGATTTAGTTATTTGGGGAATATCCAAAATGAGTGGAAATGCTTGTTTCAGAAAGTGGGCATGTTGCCATAGATTGTGTAAGGGAGAACCACAGTCTATAGTTTCAACATCATAGTCTTCTTGCAGCAAGGTTTTTGTAAGCTGTCCAGAGACTCTGGTAATGGACAGCATATAAAAACTTTAAATGAATAAATAGTTCTTGCACTTTTTGTCCGGTACTGGGAATAGTACAATTGTGCTGATAATACAGAAACCTAGTGTACGGCAGGCCTGTAATGAGGATATAACATACCCCTCCGGTTTTGTGAGAATATAGCAGAGGTGAGATGGATTGTATATACCAGGGAACACTCAGGGCCATTTGGAATATTCTTTTAAAAATATTGTTTTCAATACGTGCACATGAATTTGTATTAAATGCATACAACCTTCTACTAGCTTTGCATAGACCTCAACAAAAGCAGGCCAAATATCCAAATAGGTTTCCTGTGAAAGATGGAAGTTGCCATCTATATGTCACCCGTGCATAAATTGTGAGTCTTCCAAGATTTTCAATCCATTGCATTGTAGGAGGTGAGTGTCAGTTCTTCCAGTTTTGTAGTATAAGTCCTTTTAGAAGATATGGAGAACTCATGTCCCTTTCCATTTGTCAATTTCCATGAAACAGGTAAATAATTAGAGCATTTACATAAGTGAATGTGAAAATCTGTCCCAGTATGAAATTCTCTGTATAATTACCTCCTCCCAAAAAGAAGCAACTACTGGACATTGCCAAACACATCACCATTATTTATTTCATTTCTACACAGCCCCACAGCTAAAGTTCTCTGGGTGGTTTACAACGAAACTGTATTGCATCACCAACAGTCAGTTAAATTAGATGTTACAAAAGATGTTAGAATGTCAGATACAGGGCAGAAGTATTTTTCGCTGAATAAAACAGCCAAACATCCAGCAAGTAGATGCCACAGTGGTGATCCAAAGATTAGGCTGTGCCCACAGCAGTTTTACAAATTCCCAAATGTGCCCTTGGGTCCAAAAAGATAGGGACCTGTGATGTACAGTGCATGGGATTCCTTGGAAGAAAGTCAAGATGTAACTGAAACAAATAAAATAGAAATAAAATAATGGCTGTGAGAAATGCATTGTTCTTGAAGAAAACTACCCAGCAACCTTGAAGCCTCCAGGTTTGGACAGCACAGGGCAAACAACCTGTCCAGTTTAAGCGTGAAGCATACTTGCTAGGCTAATCTGTTCAGGGTATGTATGATGGATCAGGTTTCAAAGATAGGGTGCAGACTGTATGTGCAGAAGGTCCTAGGTCTGATGCATGTACTCGGTCACTGAAAGATTTAGAGAGATCTCTGGCTGAGACTCTTCCAGCAATCTGTTGGCAGTCAAGAGTAGGCCATTCTAGGCTCAGCCTGCAAGCAGGCATAATGTCATCCTAATGTCAGTAGGTATGAGATTAGGAATGGGCCATAATAGTAAAAAATGGGTTAGCTTGAGTCCTGCTTTTTCCATAGTTAAGAAAGCAGCTTCCTTTGTATGTGTTTCATGGTGGCACTTACAGATTGGCAATACTTTGCTGTTGGGCATCAGCTGAGACTTTGAAGCGTAAGGAGGAAAACACTGAGGCAATTATGAGAAAAAAGCAGGTCTCCCCTACAGCTCCTGCTTTGCAATAGAAATACCTCAGTGAAAGGCAGAGTTTGAAAGAGAAAGTTGGCCATTTTACAGAAGATCTTGTGAACTTCCCCTTACAGGGCTTGAAAAGAAGAGAGGTTAGAGCACCACTGTTACACCTCCCTTGAGGGCGGACCTTTGAGGGTGGACCTTTAAAAATATTTTAGAAATTACATAAAAATGGAGTTTCTTTCCATCCTAGTTCATGATCAAGGTGTTAATTCAGTAGAAAATAACTTTGACAGAGGTACAGGTAGCATTTTTAATCTCTTTAAGAGCCGCCTTGGAGAAATTCTAAGGTGTTCTCTCTGTGTAAATACTAAGGAAACAAAGCCATCACTTAACTTGTTTCTTAGAGTAGCTCTCACTTGACCCATAGTAGCTATTTACTTAGATGGCAATGCATTAGATGCTACTGTTGGGTGATGGTCCTGTCTGCTCAATACATCAAAGATATGGTTCTCTCAATGTGAATGGCACCTGGCCACAATAGGCATTTGAGATTTTAGTTGGGGATATAGAAGTTCTTTATAAACTGAAGAATTGTTACTGCACTTAATGCGGAAAGAAAATGTTGGCTTTGTTCAAGATTCAATTATAAGAAGGAAATCTTGTCCCATAAGAAAAAGACTGCACTCAAAGCATCAAAACTCTAGAATCAGAAGTTGTACAGTGCTTGTTTTAGTACTTGTGAGTGGCAGGTTATATTGAATAATGGAAAGTAGCAATAGATAACAGCTGAAAACAAGTGGGAGTGTGGCATAAACCTGACCTCTTACTGGTGATTTTGCTTTTGTTCTATTTAGCAAGAATGCCTAATGTAAAGAAGACCGCTGGAAAAAGAGGTCCTACGAAGAGGAAGCTTGCAGAGGAATTTCTTCCTGGAGAAGTTTTTACTGACATGTTCAAAAAAACTTGGAAGCTTGGCCCAGTTATTGGGAAAGGTGGCTTTGGCTGCCTCTATCTTGGTAAGATAAGAGTTTAAACAGTGTTAAATTTAGAGCCTTGTATTTGTTCTGGAGATGGTGGTGGTGCCATGTAATTTTAAGGCAGTGGGAGCAGTAAAATATAGTCATTGTGTGCATGATTTGACCAAATTGTCAGCATTTTTTCCTTCAAAATACTATCTTGAGGAATCCAAAGATGCACTTGGCAACTCACACTTTGTTCAGCCCTACTGAATTTATGTTGTTAATTCTGACTTTCATCACCTTCATGCTTGGAAGTAGGGCTGCTACTCCTGACCCATCCTCTCTGCTTCACTGATCCTTCTTCCTCCAGTAAGAGTGATTGCAGAATTGCAGGAGCTTTTGCAGATGGCTTCCTCCTTAGACTTGAAGGTTATCCACTTCCAAACTCTGGAAAGCATCTTGCTTTTCTAGCATTCTCACTGAAACCAAGGATCTGCCTGTTCAGAGGAACCTGGTTGGCTAGTGTTGAAAGCAGAATGATGGACTCAGTAGATCCTGATATAGATGTCCTCGATTGTGTGGAAGCTTGGACCCAGTTGGCTGCTGGTTGGACATTGTAAAAATATATAATGCTTTTTGACCCAAAATGTCCAAATTAGCAGCTGAAGCATGCATCTCAAGAGTTGTCATAGCTTAAAAGATAGAAACAGAGCAAGTCAGAAGGGGTCTCCTGGGGCATCTAGTCTGGCCCCCGACTCCAGCTGGCTCCACTCATGACATGTTTACCATGTGTGTGTCCAACCTATCCTTGAACACGCTAACCAGTGGGGCTTCAACCACCTCCTGTGGAAGCCCATTCCACACCCTTGGGGTCCTAGCTGTCAGGAAGTGCTTCCTGGCATCCAAACTGAACCTTGATTCCCTGAGCTTGGCTCCATTGGAACATGTCCTCCCCTCCACCACAGGGGAAAAACAGGTCTCTACCCGCCTCTGTGTGCACCCCATCAAGTACCTATATGTCGCCAACAGATCCCCCTGGAGTCTCCTCTCCTCTGGGCTAAAAAGACCCAGTTCCCTCATACGGCTTCCCCTGCAATCTGGCCACCATCCTTCTGGCCCTACACTGCACCGATTCCAACCTGGCGATATCCTTCCTGTAATGTGAAGCCCAGAATGGAACACGGACTCCATCTGTGCACACACCAGAGTCATAGAGTGGCAGTAATACCTCTCTTGATCTAGAAGCCATGCTTCTGGCTATTGACCACTGTGTCACACTGCTGACTCAAGTTTAGCCTGCATCAACCAATACCCCACGATCCCTTTCACAAGTGCTGCTCTCCAGCCACTTGTCCCCTAACCTGTACTTATGGCACCCATTCTTATGCCCCAAGTGCAAGACCTTACACTTATCCACATTGAATGCCACCCTATTCTCCCCAGCCCACTTCCGTACTCTGTCCAGATCTTTCTGGATCTGGAATACCTGCTCTTTGGTTGTGGCCACCGCCCCCATTTTATTATCGTCTGCAAATCTGATCAGCAGACTTGTCACCTCCTCCTCCAGGTCATTGATGAAAAGATTGAACAGGATCAGTCCAAGGACAGAGTCCTTGGGGACCCTGCTTGTCACTGGCTGCCATCCTGATGATTTCTCACTAATAGTTATCCTCAGCTTTCAGTCTGTCAGCCATGTCCTACTTCATTGGACAGTGCATTGATCTATCCCAAAACTACTCAATTTCTCAACTAGGATATCATGTGGTATTTTGTCAAAGGCCTTGCTGAAATCCAGGTAAACCACATCTACCACATTCCCTCCATCTAGCCACCTTGAAACCTTGTCATAGATTTCCACAAGGTTGGTCTGGCAGGACCTGTTTTTGCAGAAGTTGTGTTGTGTGGCCGCCAACCTCACTTCCCTATCTAGGGTTACTAGATCTCTCACTATTATAAGCCTTTCCATTATCTTTCCTAGAATGGATGTAAGGCTAACTGGTCTGTAATTCCTCATGTCCTCTCTACTACCCTTTTTGAAAATTGGGACCACTGATGCTACCCTCCAATCTCTTGGAACCTCACCCATTCTCCATGAGGCCTCAAAAATGGAAGCAAACAGACGTGAGAGTACCCCCGCCAACACCTGAAGTACCCTCGGATGTAACCTATCAGGGCCCGGTGCCTTTGTAACGTCGAGTGCCCTGAGGAGCTCCTCAACTTCTGGGGGCGGGGGGGTGACTCTAATCTGTGCCCCTAAATCCCCAGCCTCATCCGGTCCCCCATGTAGATCTCCCCCATCCTGCTTTGGAGAGAACACAGAGGCAAAATAATCATTTAGCAAATGCGCCTGTTCCCACACATGAGTCACCAAATCTCCTTCTTCCTTATTAAGCAGTCCCACCACCTGTCTTCCCTTCCTCTTGCTATTTACATGTTGATAGAAGTCCTTTTTATTGTTCCTGATATTGTTTGCAATATCAATTCATAATCAGCCTTAACCTTATGAAGAATCCTTCTGCAGTGAGCCTCTTCCTTGAATACCCTTTTGTGTACTTGTCCCAGTGCCCATTTCCTACAGAGGTTCCTCTTTTGTCTAATCCCTCTTACCATCTCTTTTCGCATCCACAGTGGTGCTCTCTTTCACCTCCCCACCTTGCTAACTAGCAGTATTGCCAAGGCTTGTGCCTTGAAGACCACCCTTTTGAGTGCCACCCACCCCTCCTGAACTCCTTTGCTTTCCAGGACCCTCTCCCAGGAGGCTTTCCCCAGTCTGGCCTTCAATTGACCAAAGTTGGCCCTTGTGAGGTCCCAGCTTCTACTACTCAACCTGCTGCTCATCCCCATTCCCCTGAACTCAAAACAAAGGATGGAGTGATCACTTACACCCAGAGCTCCCCTAATCTGTACCCCATCTATCAGCTCCTCCCTGTTGGTCAAGACTAAGTCAATTGATATCTTCCATAATTACCATGTCCCTCCCCAAGATATCCTTTGAAACTGGTCTGCCAGAGCATCGTCCAGGGTCTCAAGTTGACTTGGGGGGCAATAATATATTCCCACTGTCAGGTCCCTCCCCCTGTGGAAACCTTTAAATTTTACCCAGACCATCTCTACCAGATCCCCACCTACTTTGATGCATTTTATTTTTCCTGCCATCCTTCCATTTTGCTTTCATGCAGTTTATTTTTTCCACGTGTCCATCTTTCCCAATCTGTAGTCCTAAAATGATGGTGGACTGCAATTCACCATTACCTCAACCAGCAGAATTGATGGTCCAGTGTAATGCAGAGACCTCAGATTGGGAAAGGCCAGTTTATCTGATTAAAGCAAATTATTCAACTTCTGTATTGGCTAGAAAGTTGGAATTGATGGCCATTCTGGGGTAGGAGGAGGAGGTTTGCCTCAAGTTTTGTTTCCAGCAATGCTGCTGTTGCTCAAGACCTTCTGATCCCTACAACCTTAGAGAGTCCTCAGACTAATTTAAATGGAAGGAATGAATAATACACCTTTACTTCTTCTAGCTATTGGTAAAGATCTCAGCCATAGGATTCCTGTTTGGAAATTGCTAGATCCATGAGCTGGAAAATAATTCATTTTGTGAAATGCAGCATCTTAGTCTAAAAAGTAAAAATCCTTTGCCTTGTAAGAGAACTTCCTGATGGTGGCTGGCTTTTCTGGTGATCGTGGTGTGGAAGCAAGACATTCAGCAGGAAATGCTTTATAAATTAATTATTTCATTTCTGTACCTCCCCACAGCCAAAGCTCTCTGGGCGGTTTACATAGTCCATAAAACAGATAACAGTAAAATAAAAATATAATAAAATCAGAAAAATATATTAAAAAGCATAAAACAGCTTTTTATTGTCTTTTTAAAAAGAGATAATAACAACGAATAATGAGAGGGGGGTTTCTCTGCAAAACACCTGTTGATCACCCTCAAGTCCCTGGGTGGCTGTTGTTAAAAGCCTCAGAAAAGAGGACTGTCTGAATTTGGCACCAACAAGATGACAGATTTGGTTCTAGCCAGGCTGCAGTGGGGAGGTTAATCCAGAGATGGGGGCCACCACTGAGAAAACCCTCCTCCTTGTTGCCACCTTCTGCACTTGGAGGGAGGCCCTAAAGGCTGAGCATAGTATTACTGGTCTCAGGATTTGGTACAGTGATGGCTGTTGGATCTGACTTTGTTCAGACTAGCAATAATAGAATGGTCCCTTTCTAGCTTGCAAATGTCTGGCAACCTAATGTTGCCATTTCAGTTACTCTTCCAGAGAGCTATTTCACCCTACAGTTTAATGTGTGCTTGGGAAATTGTGGGAATATGTAAAACAAAAACAAAACAAAGTGCGACAAATGCACTTTGGCACATAAATATACCACTTTGGAGGCACGATTGACCAAGGAGCATGTTTAATGTGTGAAGAACCCAAGTGGTATTTCTTTCAGGCTTAAGGTACTGCTATTGTAAAGGTTCCCACTCAGATGTGGCTTTTGCACTCAAGCTATTAAATAACATTTTTGTTTTATTTTGTAAAACTACTCACTGTATATTTAAAAGTAGTTCTCTCATCCTACTCATAAGCCCTTCATATTTTAACAGCTGATGTTAATTCTTCAAAATCAGTCACCAGTGATGCATCCTATGTTATAAAAGTGGTAAGTTTAATATTTTTTTATTTTGAAACAGTCTGTATTTGAACAGTCCAATATCTCAACTCGAATTTGGTTGACTATTTAGAACATTGTAGGAAAATGAGAAAGAATGTTCTGCTTACCTCCTTGCAATAGGTTTGTGAAATTTTACAGGGAGAAATTTTGTTCCACAACTTGAACAACTAAATTCAAAATCTTTTAATTCTGCTATTAGAATTCTTAATTAAAATAGCTGTGGCCATTGTTCTTTTGCTTCTGGGTTCTAGTTACAAATTGCAGTGGAATTTTTCTGCTTTAGGTTTCTTTATCATAGTAATGTAAAAAAGGAGCAGTTATTAATGCTGGGAAAAATTGGAGCTGGAATATGGGCTTGCAGCTTTTGGTATCTGTTTAGTAGCACATTGAACCATTTCCCTAGCAGAAATGGTATATGTCTATATTTTTCCATGGCAACCAATTTTGACTAGGGAGTTCTCCACCCAGTGGATGGGTGGAGGAGGATCAGGTCTGTTTTCCTGTCCAGTCCTTTTAACTCCAACTCTCTTTGTCTGTAAGTCTCATCACCTTCCACCTTGGCAGGGTAGATTCCACTGGGATAGGGTGGGACACCTGAGGCTGGAATTCTCCCCGGAGTCCTTTGCACCACCGGACTTTGTGCAGATCTGCTTCTGATGCAGTTAACTGCCTACCTCCTGCAGTTTGTTAAACCTTGGTCTCTTGAACAATTTTGAGGAAAGCCTGTTGAATTAATAAAAATTGCCAAAGTATAAGGGGCAGCTTAGTGTAGTTACAAATGTGAATGCTTGGTAGCAGTAAAGTCGTGTCATGTGGACTTCTGTGTTTCTGGCTGCCTTTTATTTATAGGCATGTAGATACTATGAATCGATTAAGTTTACGTTTGTAAAAATAGTCTATACATCATGCCTTTGACTACCAAATGCTTTGAAAAGCATTAGTGCATATTGGTGATATAGTTCATATTGGTGATATATGTGTGGTTTTAAAAGGATGTTGATATAAACATTTTATTTATATAGAACATCAGTGCTTTGTGGTCTACTTTAGTGTATAACCATAATAGAGACAGATTGTGTTAATATATGGATACATCTGACTCCACAGAATAGACAGCTTGAAAATGTAAATGTCTCTTAGAAATACTGACATATGGCACCACATGTAGATAGGTTGAAGTTCTTGCATACATTTGAGTTTGCCGTGGGTCAGAATTGAATTTCTTAAGCTAAATCAGGCTCATCTGGGCAATTTAACCTACTTGTAGGACACACTTGTGATGCACTGCCTCAGCAAAACTGAAACAAGATTCTGGGCACTGTATGGTCCCCTGCAGCGTTTCAGCTTGGCTAAAATGTGGCCTAAACGCTGCTCAAGCCCTCGCCATTCACCTTCCTCATCCTTTTGGTAGGCAGCCATGTGCACAAGTTCACACATGGATATTAGGAATAATGAATGGCTTTTAATATGGCACCTGTTTCTGCAGGAGCTGACTTGGTGAAGTACCTCTTTTAGAGGTGGTAGAGCCGTGATGGCAAAGCTGTGCTTTGCATGAGAAAGACTAGGCTGTGCCTAGTCGCCAGCATATTCAGCTAAAAAGATGGGGAAAGTCGCTTGAGATACTGTAGAGCTTCTCCTTGTCAAAGCAGGCAGTACTGGACTAGATGAGCAAATCGTCCGAGCATGGATGAGGCAGTCGCCTGCGTCTGCACACATTCTTGTTAGATTTACTTCTGTAAGAGACATATCCTCTGTGAGAATAAAGCAAAACTGGTAATTTGATACAATAGTAAATGCCACATCATTATTAAAATGATGAATATTAATTAGGTTTTCAGTCATCATATTGATGTGTAATGTAGTGGTTAAGAGTGTGGGAATGGGACTCAGGCAGTCTGAGTCCTAGTCTGCTCAGCCATGGAACCAACTGCGTGACTCTGAGCCAGTCACAGACTCTCATCCCAACCTACTTCACAGGGTTGTTGTTGTGGGGACAATAGTGAGAGCAGGAGGAGGATAATTATGTAGGCCTCTTTGTGTTCTCTGTAAGAAAAACAGTGGAATAGAAATTTAATAAAATGATAACTACATCCTATTAAAATGTGTAGAAATGTTCTTATTATTTTCATTGATTAGATTTTTTTCCCGTTTCATACCGACCATTTAAGGAATGGTTAACTGAAAGGAAAGGATCTTAAATATTTAAGGTGCAAGTTTTATATAAGACACTGGAAAAAAACTTTATTTAGTATCAAAGTATTTGCTAGGGAGAAGTGGATATATATCAGGTTGGAAAAGTTATACTTCCTTTCAAATGATTTTTAAAGGAGCCCAGTGACAATGGACCACTCTTTACTGAATTAAGTTTCTACACGCGAGCTGCTAAACCAGAGCTAAGTAAGTAGTCTGCTCTTGACTTCTGATGTAACAAAACAATTTCGGTAATCCTTTCCAAATATTATAATGTGGAACACAGGAAGAGGTATAGTAATATATTGTTAAATGGTTCATGGGCAGCTAGAACAATAACACATAGAGGACTCTTAAATGGTGCTTTAAGGGCATTTTAATTATGTCTGGATGTTTCTTTATAATGGTGCAGTGTTGGATACTTATTGAAGGTAATTGTTTATAAACAGGGTCTACTGAACTGGAACACTTGCTCTTGTCCTTTTTATGCTAGAAGGTCACAGCCCATTGAGGCTGAAGCCACTAATTTGCAAGGGGAAAAGATGGCTATTTGAATGGGAAAAGTATAAACATTGTATTTAAATATTGTACTTGAATTGTGAAAGAGACAAGATGTCTTGGCTATCTTTTGCCTGTGCAGGATGCATTTGTTGCATTAAAATTGCTAAGAATGTAGAAAGAAATATACATGTGAATGCATAGATAATAGCAATGGTAAAATCTAGCCAAAGCAAGCATTTTAGGTCCTGTCAATTTCAGCAGGAAAGATTTTCACATGACCAGATCTACTGAGTCTTAAAAGTGCTACGTGTTTGGTAGGTTGAGTCCTTAGTGTCTTAGTAAGTATTTGTTTACTGTTCATTTATGTAAATCAACTTTCTGATTTACCAGTAATCAAATTCTTGCTTAAATATGACAATAATTGCTTTGCAGAAAACTGTAACTCTGCATATTTGGAAATTTTTATGCTTTCAGTTAAGAAATGGATTTCTTCTCACAAACTGAAATACTTAGGTGTACCAAAGTACTGGGGATCTGGCATGCATCAAAAGAATGGCAAAAGGTACAAACCAGTTATTATTTTAGAATGTATAGTTTCGTAGTTGCGTTTCTGAGCAGTAGGTGTTTCACAAACCATAAGCAGCTTCTTAAAATTCATCTTGGCAGATATCATTAAGGGATAGCCTTTGGCATTGCATTGACACTTGTACTAAAAAGTTTATCATTGTGAAAATATCAGGGCATAGTATATTGCCACCTGAACAAATATCTCTACCAATACAATTTCAGCTCTAAACCTGTGGTTCAAGTTCAGAGGTGTTCATGAAACTTGAGTATCCTTCCAATGCATTCCAGATTGCCCTAATTTTAGTCTCTGGCTTTTGTTCACAGTGTGTATTAGAATAACTGCCCATATTCTTTTGTAGTGACATTTAATGATATTTTGAAATATTATCTAGTTGGAGGAAAGCAATAAAATCCAAAATAATATGTAAAAAGTATAGGTGTGAATTCAGTGGCCACCGAAATATAGCAGCAGATCCACAGTATTGTAGGGCTGCCTTTTTGTGTGTGTGTGTGTGTGGTGGTGGTGGTGGTAGGAACGGCCAGTGTCATTATAAGCTACTTATAAGCAACTGGAGAAAGGATTGGCATGTGCTTGTAGCTTTACAGCCTTGCTTACTAGAATTACATTTTTGGTGTGGGACTACATTATTTAAAGAACAGGTGATCCTTAAACTCTTCAGGTAAGATCCTGCTCGGTGTCCCATTGCCATCTTAAGTATGGCTGGTACTTCAGAATTGCACATGTGATCTTGCCCAGACATAGCAGCATCTTCGCTCAGGAGGCACGTCTGGTCACTTCCCTGTTAATCTTTAAAAATGTACTGAAGAACTTGTTCCAATGGGCCATGAGCGTGAATTGAATTGTTCTCCAGTGTTTTATTGCTTGTATAATTTAAATAGGCATAAAAATTGAGAAAACATACTTTGAATGTTGCTACTGCTCTTAAGTGTATATTCTCTTGTTTATTGTTTTCAGTGTCTTTTTGCCAAACAGCTACTTACACTTTTTAAAATAAATGGATAATATAAATTCTCTCTCTGTGTGAATGTCCTTAAAGTCTCTTTATTTTGAAATTAGCTATAGATTTATGGTGATGGACAGATTTGGGAAAGATCTTCAGAAGGTTTTTGAAGAGCAAGGAAAGCAGTTTACACGCAAAACAGTATTACAGTTGGGCTTGAGAATAGTAAGTTAAACATACAGTATTTTTAATGCAACCAAATGTAATCATGGCTTTAAAGTTAGTCTGTAATGGATACAGGCCCCCTGCTGGGTGGGGTTGAGCATTTTTTGATGACGTTATCCTATATTGAGCTTTTTTTAGCTTGATGTTTTAGAATATGTTCATGAACATGAATATGTGCATGGAGACATCAAAGCCTCGAATCTTCTCCTGGGTTACAAGGCTCCACATCAGGTAACTTCCAGCGTTTTCTTCCTTCAGTGTTTAACCTATTGTTTTTAAGAAAATGGAGCTGCTGTGAACCTCAGCAGAAATCTTGCCTTTATGAATGTGTACAGCATTAATATTTCTGCTTGACATTTATATCTAGTTAATGTTGTACATTTTTTATTCACTTTGCTGGCAGTTGATCAAATTGGCTATTCTGCCCTGAATAATATTCAGGAGAATGCTTGCGATACAAAACGAATTTCAAATAGCTATTTGGGGGTGGAAGTTTAAAATTATATAGTACACCAGTGAATTACGTTTGCCTGTCTGCTTTGTCAATTTTTTATTTCCTTTGTTTGAAGACTCCATCAAGCATAAGTGTTCTGTTACTTGGAAAACCTGATTTTTTTACATGTTGATTATTTAAATCAATTGGTTTACAGAAATATCTGTAGCTGTCTAATTTTATTATTATTATTATTTTACATCTTTAGTGTTTGGCAAATGCATATACGAAGTCCATAATTTTCCACTGTTCTTGGAGTGAATAAGCAAATACTAGTACTTTCGAAGTTGCAAAACTAGCTTTGCAAATGGATTCATCAAATGTACTAGTCCACAAAAAGTTTTTTGCTTTGCTACTCATATGTGTACAGAATTAGTATACCAGCCTTCTCTTAAATGCGAGAAAAGGCAAGGCAAGGTCTTTCTCTTTGTCTAGAGGACTAAGAGTCATTGGACAGTTGTATCACTTAAAACCAAGTATATAAAACTTTAACTCATGTAATTTGGTCTTTCTGTAATGGAACACAAATGCTTCTTTTCTAATGAGCCAGCATAAGAATGACAAAGGGTGATGAAAGAAGCCCCCTTCCTGCTGTTTAATCCAAGAATGGACAGAAGGTAGATCTTCATATGTTCCTGATGTCAGCCTTCAGAAGCTTCTCTGAGCTTGGCCTGTGGTCAGAAATGCTGGGAGTTGAAGACCAAAATATTTGGAGAGCTACCTTCTGCTCACTCCTAGTTCAACCCATCATACCAGCTTCTGGAATTGGCCTTTTTTGAATTGTTTGTGCCTTTGTAATTTTGGAATCTACTATGTGCGTTCCTGTCAACTCACAGTAAGGCTCAGGTGCTTTGTGAGGCAATATAGTGCGACAGTGACACACGCGTTGGTGACTTCCCGTCTTGACTTCTGTAACGCGCTCTACGTGGGGCTGCCCTTGAAGACGGCCAGGATAGTTCAGTTGGTTCAAAATAGAGCTGCCAGGCTGCTGACGGGGACTGGGCATTATGTTCACATGACTCCAGTTCTCCATCAGCTTCACTAGCTCCCCATTGAAGTCCGGGCCCAATTCAAGGTGTTGGTTATGACCTATAAAGCCCTTAATGGCTTGGGTCCTGTTTACCTAAAGGAGCGCTTACGTCCATATGTGCCCACCTGCCCCTTGAGATCAGCGGGAGAGGCCTTTCTCCGGGAACCCTCCGTGAAGGATATTAGGAGGGTATGTACTCGGAGGAGGGCGTTCTCTGCAGTGGCGCCCAATCTATGGAAAGTGCTCCCCAGAGAGGTCCGCCTGGCACCATCATTATTTGTTTTTTGACGCCAGGCGAAGACCTTTTTATTTAAATGCTATTTTAATTGTTAATATTATTTATTTATTTTTATGGCCAGGATGTTTCCAATTATATTGTTTTATATTGTTATTATTTATTTATTGTTGTAAGCCGCCTCGAGGCTTCAGCGAATGGGGCGGCATAGAAGCTTTCTAAATAAATAAATAAAATAAATACAGAACTAGGATAAGATGGCGCATCTTTACTGATCCCTAGCTCTCCCTCTGCATTTGGGCCTCAAAGACAAGGGAAGAAATTGTGGGTGAATAGAGAGTAAGCTAGAAATAAACAAGCACAGTTTATGACGTGCAACGTTAGCACTAATTACAGAGCATGTCTGTTTTGAGATTAGCCTTCACTTCATTTTCCCAGCTTTGTGGAACTTGAATCAACATTAGATTGTATTAACTAGCAGGTTTGTGTTTTGGAAAAAAAATCATGACACTGTTGGCAATCCCACCCTCTCCCCAGTGTATTAGCATCTGCTTTCCTACATGGCTGAATCTATATGATGAGTGATGAATGCTTACCCAGCATGGCTGACTAGGGCATGCTGGGAATTATAGGACTTTTTCTGTCTAACTTTCCCTAGGATTTATTTATTTAGGTTTGTATTTATTTATTTATGTATTTATTATTTTATTTATAAAATTTGTATGCCATCCAATTACAAACGTCTCTGGACGGCTAACAGCATAAATAAATTGACGACCCACTCTGGCTGCAATTAATAAAATACAATACTACAATTCAATATTAAAACTTATTAAAATATTGATTAAATAAAAAGGTCTTAACCTGACGCCGAAAAACATATAATGGTGAGAGCGCATTCCATAGACGGGGCGCCACCTCAGAGAAGGCCCTCCTCTGGGTACTCTGTCTCCTAATGTCTTTCACAGAGGGTTCCTGGAGGAGGGCTTCTGTTGCTGATCTCGGGGCGGGAGGGCAAATAGGGAAAAGGCGTTCCTTAAGGTATCCTGGTCCCAAGCTGTTTAGGGTTTTATAGGTAATAACAAGCTCCTTGAATTGAGCCCGGACTTTGATGGGACGCCAGTGGAGCTGATAGAGGACTGGGGTTATATGAGAATAACACCCAGTCCCCAACAGCATCCTTGCAGCTCTATTTTGAACCATCTGAAGTATCTGGACTGTCTTCAAGGGCAGCCCCACGTAAAGTGCATTACAGAAATCCAACCAGGAAGTAACCAGTGCTTGTGTTACTGTTGCTAGGCAATCTCTCCAGGTAGGGACGCAGCTGATAGATTAGCCAAAGCTGAAGGAAAGCGCTCCTCGCCACTGCTGTCACTTGAGCTTCCAAGGACAGCTCCAGGTCGAGGAGCACTCCCAAGCTGCGGACCCTGTCCTTTAGAGGGAGTGCAACCCCGTCCAGGGCAAGTCCCAAGTCATCTACCCAGGAGCTTGAATCACCCACCAACAGAACCTCCGTCTTATCTGGATTGAGTTTCAGTTTATTGGCCCTCATCCAGCCCATTACCTCGGCCAGGCACCGGTTCAGTACAGCCACTATCTCACCTGGGTTAGTTGAAAAAGAGAGGTAGAGCTGGGTGTCATTAGCATACTGATTACTCCGCAGCCCAAACTTCCTGATGACCTCTCCTAGTGGTTTCATATAGATATTAAATAGCAAGGGGGACAAAATGGAACCCTGTGGTACTCCATGGCATAGCTGCCATGGCAGAGAGCCAAAGTCCCCCCGCACCAGCTTCTGGAATCGGCCTTCAAGGTAGGAGTGAAACCACTGCCAAGCAGTGCCTCCTACTCCCAACCCCGCCAGCCTATTCAGGAGGATACCATGGTCGATGGTATCGAAAGCCGCTGAGAGGTCCAGGGGAACCAACAGGGACGCACTCCCCTGTCTCTCTCCCTGCACAGATCATTGTACAGGGTGACCAAGGCAGATTCAGTACCATACCCGGGTCTGAAGCCAGACTGAAATGGGTCCAGATATTCAGTTTCATCCAAGAGTACTTGGAGTTGTCCTGCCACCACCCATTCCAACACCTTGCCCAAAAACGGGATGTTGGCCACCGGTCTATAATTGGCAGCCATCTCTGGATCCAGAGACGCCTTCTTTAGGACAGGCCTGATTACTGCCTCCTTTAAAGGAGCGGGCACCTGGCCGTCCCTCAGAGAGGCTTTAATAACCTCCAGGATCCAGGAACCAATCCCGTGTTTGGCTTTGGTCAGCAGCCAGGAAGGGCAAGGGGTGTACTTGTCCAAGCACCTTGTCCACATCATCCATTAATACTTGACCAGACGGCGTCATTGGTGTCTCCCCTAAGGGATCTGAATCAATTGTGGAGTCCAGCTCGTGATGAATCTGAGTGATTTTCTCCTTGAAGTGCTGGGCAAAGTCGTTACATTGGCCCATCGATGGTGGTACAGGATCTTTCTTAAGGCTGGGGTATATCAGCCCATGTAGCACTCGAAAAAGCTCCACTGGACAGCACTGTGAGGAGGCAATGGAAGTGGAGAAGAATTTCTTCTTCGCCGCCCTCACCCCTACAGCATAGACTTGATAATGAGCACGCAAGTGTGTTCGGTCAGATTCATCCCGTGATTTCCTCCACCTACGCTCTAGTTGTCTCCCAACCTGCTTCATCTCCTGTAATTCAGATGTATACCATGGAGATGGACGGGCTCTGCTTGGCAGGAGAGGACGCTTAGGGGTGATTGTGTCAATGGCTCTGGCCATTTCCCCATTCCACAGTTCAATCAGAGCATCAACAGGAGTGCCACAACCAGAAAATCTCCCAGAACCCTCAGGAATTTATCCAGATCCATCCAGCTCTGAGGGCGGACCATCACAATAGGGTCCGCACCCTTACAGAGGGAAAGGCCAGCTCCGAGCTCAGACCTCACGAGGAAGTGATCTGACCATGACAGGGGAGTCAGATGCAGATTATACTGTCCCCCCCCCCCCCCCCGCGCCAAAAGGATCCCTGGATGGTTTACAGTATTAAAATATATACCAACATCAGTAATATACACAATCACAAAGATAATACATCAGATAAAAACTTTATACTCACCACAAACTCAGCACCTGCAACCAGATCATTTCAGAGGCATAGTCACAATGTCAAATAAAATAACAGTGCAAGATAAAATACAATGTAAAATATGGATAAAAATTCTAACTGTTAAATTATTAGGTAAATAAAAAGGTTTTTATCTGGTTCTGAAAGGAATAGAATGGGTATCAGGTGCAGCTCTTTGGAGGGCTGGTTGCATAGCCTGGGTGCCGCAACTGAAAAGGATTGTTCTCTGATTTTATTTGAAGATACACACTCAACATTTTTTAGGTGTATGCCTCAAATGACAAATAGAGGGAATCATGTTTGCTAATTAGAAGAAATAAAAAAGTAACAGTTGGGTGATTTATTATAATTAACCAAAGGTTGCAGACTAGGGGGGCACTTTGGAGTTAGCCAGTCCAGAAGGCTTCATTGTGCTGAATTACAACAAGAAGTAGTTATTAGATCCCTTCCTGCAGTTTATACTGAAACTTGTGCATGACAAATGCAGTTGTGAAAACTAGACAGCAATTTGCAGTTACTAGTCAGCTCCATTGATGACATACAAATGAGACTGGAAAGAACAGGGATGCAGGCTTGTGCTGGTGAAAAGATTTAATCAGGGACTTGGACTCACCAATTGCTCAGCTGGAAAGATCCTTCTAGCTCCATAGTGGTTCTTTTCAGATTTGAAATGAACAAAGTGTGTAACATTTTGCTATACTGTTCTTTAAAAACTAATATTCAGTTACTCTTCAAAGAGATATAGTTGGCAAACAGACTTGGTGTTTTCCTTAATGAAAACCAAATACCTCCTCATGTGTAGTATCATATCTAATAATGTGATGCTTTGTTCTTAAATATTGGACTACATGGAATGGTTATTCTATAGATATGAGAATGGTTTTTTTTTAGTTTTTTTTTAGGGTGTCTTTAAAAATTGTATAATTTCTGAGAATAAGAATTCTTAAGTATTGTGCAATTAAAAAATGTTAATTTACTTATTTTTTAATTCTTGGTTGAAATGGATTCTGATGCAGTTGGTGTCTTAATAGGTGTACTTGGTGGATTATGGCCTTGCATATCGATACTGTCCGGAAGGCATTCACAAGGAGTATAAAGAAAATCCCAAACGGTGTCATGATGGAACCCTTGAATTTACTAGTATTGATGCACACAAGGGGGTGGGTAAGTAATTGTTCTGCTTCTTGCATGATGTTCTTTGCATTTAGTCATGCCAACCATGTTAAAATCCTCATTTAAGTAGCTTGCTGACATCTGGATATGGATTCTCTTTCTTGGTCAGTGTAAACAAAGCCAAATTCTAGGACTTACCATTATCTTGTCAAACCTATAAAATAGATATTTAAACACTGTAAAATGTGACCAGGTCCCAAGGAATATGTGTGTAGACATGAAGCCTTCAGAGAAAGCTGCCTTCCAATGTTGGTTTGTCTAACTCAATATCGGCTGCCCAGTGGCTCTCCAGAGTTTCAGAAAGGAGTCTTCCCTATCCCTGTTTAGGGATGCTGAAGATTGAGCTTGGGACCTTCTGCATGCAAAGCATTTGCTCTGCTACTAAACTTGATTCCCCATGCCCTTTAGTTTCACTAGAGTTTTGCTATTCTTTTTTCTCTGCATCATTCCTTGCTACAGAAGAGACCATCTTTCGTTAAAACAAAAAACTTAAACGTACATAGAGTTTTGTCTCTCTTCCGCCTGGTGGGAACCGCTGTAGAGAAGAACTAAAGGTCTGACTGCATGAGTGCTTCCTATCCACACATGCACAAAGGCACATCTGTTGCCTTCCAGGACGAGAGATATTTTTTCAGTGTAGGCCCAGTATTTGGCCAAATTCTGAGACTGTAATGCCATGCTCAGTTCAGTAACTCTGAGACTAATGGTAACAATAGGTAGTGAGTCAGCCCATCAAGAATTATGATGTAATATACTGTGCCCCAAAATAGATATAACTGACTCTTACAAGCTTTCTAGGACCAGGATCTGGAGAATGTTGCAGCTGGCTCAGTGCACTCCAAGGGAGTTCGTGCTTCTCTTAGTAAAACTGGAGCTCTCTCTCCCATCTTGATTCTGAGGCAATTTGTGGTATGGCATGGGTCTTGCCGTCCTAAGAAGGACAGTTAAACCCTTGGGTGCCCTTAAAGTAGTTGTTTGGATCTCAGCCATCATTAGGTCTGACCCCACTTAGAAACCTCATTCATTACACACCTCTTCCAGCCAGGCTTAACTGCAGCCTGGGATTCTCCATCCCACACTTCCCTTTTCACTTATGGCAGCCATGATCCACACATTGGAGACCTTGGGGAAAGCGTTTATACACCAGTGACATTATGCAGAATGTTCATCCCTCTGGTGTTCCATGCACTGTGGTATTATGTTAATGGATCCTTTTACAGCTTTAAGGAAATGTTTTAAAGTTGACAAGCTTCAACTTCATTGTGAACGTAAGACACTGTTTTGTTTGCAGCTCCATCAAGACGTGGTGATTTGGAAATTTTAGGTTATTGCATGATATGCTGGCTTAGTGGCAAGCTGCCTTGGGAAGAGAGCCTGAAAGATCCTGAGTGTGTCAAAGCCTCAAAAATCAAGTAAATGTCTATTTTAATAATATTAACAAACAAGCCTGGTGTATAGAAAAACAGCTCAACAGCCTTCACCTGTGTATCAAAAATGTTGCTCAAGTATATAGCCAGGCAGACCCAGTAGAACAGAGAGTATGCTATTTTCTAAGACTAACTTCATTGGATGGAAAAAAGCATTTAAAACATGCAATCATGTTTGTCAGAAAACTAGTGAACAGTTGAACATAGAAAAAACAAAAAAGTGTAAATATTGATCAAGTTGCCTCCCCCCGCCCCCCATTGTATCATCTTGCCACAGTGTCTTGACATGGGCGGAATTATCATAGTTCATCAATGCCATGCTCAGATCTGTTGGCAGATGAGCTGTGCTGACACCAGATCATCATCAGTACTGTGTTCCACCAACTGCTCAAAACATACTATCTGAACATGGCCCTACCTTTCTTAAACTACTATGCAACTTTGCCCACATATGCACTGCTGAGCTCGATGTTAGTGTAATCTTATTTTATCTGTCAGTTCTGCTTGAAAGTTCCTATTCCCCTTTCCCAGCACAAGTTAGTTCAGTTAAAGGCACTGACTTTCCTGCCTGATAAATGTACATGGTTTTCTGGGAATTTCATGATATACTAACACATCCATCAAAATATTATAATACAATAATATTTCCATTCATCCAGGGCTTGGGTTGTCTGAATATTTTGAGCCCATATTACTAAATGCGATTGTACTAAAGTAGAGAATGAAAGATTTTGTTCAGGAGTGAAATACAATTTTAAAATTTAACAGATTGGCCTTATTTTTGTTCTCATGACTGTGTGTAAAGTTTAAAGAGATCAAAATTCAGAACCCCCTGCCTCCCAATTGTGGATCTGTTAAATATAACTTTTTGCTTTCCTTTTTTGTCAGGTATACTGATGATATTGCAGCATTGATGGATGAATGTTTCCCTGAAAAAAATAAACCGGGTAGGAAGTTTTAGATTTAATACTAGCCCATAATATATTTTAATAATTTATTTTTAAGAGTTATTTAGAAAAACATACATTGAAGAAGAAGAAGAAGAATGTCCATTTGTATATCACGTGTAGCTGTCTGTTTAGTTTCAGAAAATTTCTTTTGAGGGGTGCTGTCATGTATTTCCCAAGCATAGTTAAGATGATCCTTCAATAAGTTGCCAAATATGTGTGTGATATATATGTGATATCCAACATTGTGTGAGCAGTCCTTTAATGCAGTGTGAATTCTGCTCCAATTCCTCTGTCCTATACTCCCTGTGTGCTTGTCCAGATCTGCTTCAGAGAGTCCCCCAATCTTCTACAGCAGTTTTTGGGGACATAGGGGTGCTTATAAGGCAGAGGAGGTCTGCTGGCAGATGGATCTTGCTAGGAGTCACTCCGTGTAGTAGCATTTTTTCTGCTTCAAAGAATGTACATACAGTTTAGATTCTGATAACGTTGGAAGATGAGGAAAATAAACTATCCAGGAAATCTGGTTTTTTTTTCAGCATAGAGGACAATATTCACAGCCATTGAGAGTTCTCATTGATTGCAATAGTATCTGAATTATATTCAGATTTTCTGATCCTAGCAGACCTTGAAACAGAGATGACTTTCAGATTATAGGGTTCAGTTGCTTGAGTGATTCCTAATGTGTATATTTGTGTCAGAAAACAAAATGAACATATAATGTCTAAAACACTAGACAATTAAGAATAAAGAAATACAAATATTTCAGAATGAGCTTGGCCTGGAAACCATAATTGACCAGCGCAGGTCTTTACTGCCTTAGTTAGGTCTAGTCAAGAAAATATTTGGTGGATTGACTCTCTTGTCCTTCTGTAAGTAGCCCACCAAAAAGCCTTTCCCAAAGGTTGAGGGATCTTGTTTAATGTGGTGTCCTTAGGAGCAAGGGAAGAAATCACTGAAAATTCTATGAAAGCACTTTCCAGCCCCCTTCCCCCTCAGCCGCCTGTACCACACCACAGATCATTCAGTAGACTTCCCTAGATGTACCCCCCACGATTCAGGGAGAGGCTTTTTGGCAGGTCATCCTTGGAGGGAAGGGGCAGAAAAAGTCTCCATCCCTGCCCCCTTTCTAGTGTCTTGATATAGTTATTTGAAGCAGATCACTCCTCTTCCAGAAGCAAGGCTACTTTTGTCAGCAAAAGAGGCCAACCATCTGAAAGTTCTAAGCATCTTAAGGGAGATTTGCTTGCAATCCTTCCTTAATAAAATATTGAGAATTCATGCAAGCTTTGTAGCTGTTTCTTGATGTTTTATGAGTTGAGGTAGAACTCAGTCTGACTTTTGATGGTTTCTTTCAGATGAAATTGCCAGGTATATGGACACAGTGATGGCTTTGGCCTACACTCAAAAACCACCATACCAGCAGTTACGAGAAATACTTCTTCAGGGTCTCAAGGACATTGGTCAGAAGGATGATGGTATATTGGACTTCGGCGTTTCAGAGAATGGAGATGTTCCAACAAAGCCAGCACTTAAGGTCTTTATTTCTTAATTCAGATCCGTATTTAATGTCTCTTGTTTTCAGCTGAAAGGGAAACTATCATTGGAAATGGATTTCACGTAGGCAAAATCAAAATCGGAAGGGGAAAGAGAACAAATGTACACTTGAGACTTGGCCATATTTCATGAGCACATGACTTACTCAATCTTATTGTCTTTGGCCTGAATCCAAAGAGCTACTTCAGGCATGTCCAAGAGCTTGCACACATCCCATGGGAGTCTTTTTTTCTATAATGGGGACCTCTGTGCCATAGCAGAAACTGCTTTTGAAACACTGCTAGGCTCGGCGTAGGAGGGCAAAGTGGAAGAAGAACACACCATATTCCCCTGGGGAGAGAAGTTAAAACTAGGTATACAGGGTCTTTGGATTCTGGGCAGTATCTCTCCTGAAAGCTTTTTAAAAGTATGGGGCTGTTTGAACAGAATAACTCTTCAGTTTAAAACTGATGGGTGGTCCACCACTTTACCAGACTACCCATAATTGACTCCTCCATAGGTTGTGCTGCTCGATAGGAAAACCTTCACCTCATGGTTTTCAAGGACGAAACAATCTGGTAGTTAATATAGCAACAAATCATGGGTACTGGTGCACCCCACATATATTTAAATGCTTTTGTCATTAAACTAGTATAAATAGTGATCTGAGTGCCTGTAGTTCAAAGGTAATTTCTGCCTAGAAATGTGTAAGAAAGACTAGGTGTATATGAGAGAAAGATGCTAGTATCTAGGAAACTTTTGTGCAAAAACACACTTGGTAGCTTTCATTATTTAGAGGTAGACATAAGATATATTTATTGACCTAGGTGTGAGTAAATGACATTATTTATTATCCTAGTAAAGTTTATTTGAAAGCTAGAATGAGAAGGGTGCTGCCTGTACATAAGGGAAGAAATCCCATATTTGTCATTGGAAAATTAAATGTATTTTATGGTGAAGATTTGTCAGCTGGAAGCCTAGTCTACAGTGTTGATTAGCAAACTTGAAATTAATAAATTGGGCCTGATAAGCTGACACATGTGGTCTCTGTGTGAGAAAATTGGAGCTCCTTACCCCTTTGGTTAAACTATAATTTAATGTTGAAAGTGAAGTAAAAAGAGGATAGTTAAGAGGAACTGGCAGTGTGTTTACAATAGCATATTGCTACAAGAGCCTCTTTATCTGAAAGTGTCAATTTCCTATAGAGTTCTAAAGTTTTGTTAGCTACAGGTTGTGTTCTGGCTATAGTAGAAGGGTAGAATACCAGTCTGCTTAACTAAATACTTGGTGTGTCTGACTTCATGTTTGTTTCAGTGTAAAGTGATGCAGTTGTTCTCATGTTGAGTCAGGCTTTATTTTCCAAATGCCCACATTCATAAGAATTCATTTTGCTGGTGACCTTTTCCCACCTGTTGATTTTCTTTTGTTTTAATGAACTAGTTGTTAGCCAGTAAATGTTGACAGTTAAAGCTATATGTTGCTGAATAATTGATCTTGTTTCTCAGTCAATATAGTTGGGGCCAGGATGTTCATCTTTCCCTTCAAAGGCCTTGAAATACAGGGGGTGATCATATGTTTCCCCTCTTGACTAATGGGGGAAATTGGATCATGGAAAATAATCTCCAAAAGCCTTCCCTAAATCAAGAGATATACATAGTCTTAAACAATGTTCTTGGCCCTGAGCATTTTTCAAAAAGAAGTGCTCTGATTTACAGTCCTGTTAAAAATCCACACTTTAGTTAATTGAACCAATTAATCTATTAATGCACTCAGCTCTTTTCTCTATAGAATTTTTCAGTTGGTTTATCTTGGCATTTAACTTGGTGGGAACCCTGAATCCAATCAGCATTTACTTGTTTGCCATGATAAACTTATCCAGGGTTTTAAAAAATGTGCATGCAATGGAGTAGAAAACTTTTGTAATATGGTGTTCAAGGTGCTGGACTAGGGAACAAGGGTTCAGATTTTTACTTGGCCATGAAGCTTACTTGGGTACCTTTGAACCAGTTGGTATATTTCAGTATAAGATACCTCATGCAAGAGATCGTGAGGATGAAATTGTTGTGAGAGGGAAATTATTTATCCTGCCAGGAACTCCTTGGAGGAAAAGGGCAATATAGATGTAATGAATAAAAACTTTCTTCGGTGTAAATGCTTGGTACCTCATAGCAGCTGTGGGTAATGAACTGAGATCCATCTCCAGAAGACTGTTCTAATCTAGAGTTTACCATATTATGGATCACTGGGGTCAGCCTAGCTCTATCTAGGTAGAGTTGCAGCTGCTGCACCAGCTACCAGCAGGACCTCTGTTTTGACTGAATTAAGCCAATTTTGTTTAGCCCTCATCTTTTTGTTTGTTTGTTAATACTAGTATAATTGATATTAATTTCATTTCTACAGCACCCAACTGGCAAAGCTCTTTGGGCGGTTCACAACAGTTAATGCATTGAACCACTAGTTTGGTGCCATCACTGCCTCATCTGAATTGGATGAAAAACAGAAATAGAGAAGGGTGTCTTCTCTGCAGTTGTACAGTACCTCACTCAGTGGTTTCATGTAATGTTGAAAAGCATGGAGGATATGATAACCATCTGTGAGCCCTGGAGTAGGGAGCTGAACAGTACCACAGCAGCAGTTTCTGTGAGTGGCCATCTAAATGATAATAAAAGCACATCAACACACTGGCCCTGTTCTCATAGCATGAAGATGAACGAAGAATGAAGCACGGTAGCTTGTTGATCACCCTGATGTCATGTGACCCCTTGTGAATACCTGTAGTCCTTAACCCAGAGAATGTGTCTAGAAGTATACCATGGTTGATGGCTTTAAAAGCCTCCGATTGGTCCAGGAGAAGCAACGGAATGCAGTAACTTAGGCTAAATATACCCTTTGTGCATGCTTTCTGGATGGATAATGACTGCAAAACTGAAAGCTGTAGTTGGTTTGCATTTTTTAAAAAGCTGTTCATTAACATAGCTTGAATATTTTTCTTTTTGAATAAGACAAAAGCAAGCCCACAGCTGCTGGCTGTGTTACTATCTGATACACTGATACTTTACAGTGACTTACAAATGAAACATTTTCTTTTAAAAATGATGCAGTTTTGCATTTTAGCTTTCCTTGTTCCTTTGATGTTGAAGATCTATGATACGCGCATATTTAACATGCAGCCCTGCCTTCATAAGTACTCAAATCTGTTTTTCAATTGACAACTTGAACTCTAACAGAGTCTGCTGGTCACATGAATGGTTCTTTAACATCCCATGATTCCTGCAGACTTAGTTGCCCATATTCATTTTACATTATTGGTTCCACTGACTGATTCATGACTGATGTAAAATAGATAGGATGCCAGCAAAGGACAAAATATGATGGAGACCATCAGTACTTAGTCCAGCTTCCAGCTTGATAGACTACAGTTGGGATTTTGCATGCAGCTTAACACTGATGTTTCTAGTTATTCTATTTGCCTGGAAAGTAGACATCTCGGGGGGGGGGGGACTTCATTAAGGAAAGAATCATGGACTTCTGGGTAAAACTTGGCATTATCCATTTCAGCAGTGATATAGATGGGAAACCTTATTGTATGATTCTATTATAACTATAACAGTACTATTTTAACAATGATCAACGACTTGGTCTAATATTTGTAGTAGGAGAAGAACTACTGGAGTGCTTGGTATACCATAATGTTTATGCAGCAACAGGAATTTAGTGTCTTGTTTAAAAACAATCCAGTCTAATAAAGACTTAAATCTGTCCTGGGACCTCACAGACTCCTCCCCAGCTTGTTAACATATTTCCCCTTCTCTATTAGAGAAGTTTCTCCGCCAATTTTGGAACATACCGTGGTTAAGCAGCACTTATGTGTTACCATTTTATTTATTTATTTATTTATTTTTGCTAACAATGATCTTGGAACCATGGCTGCATCTGAGGAGGAGGAGGAAGATCTGAATTTATGGGGCACTCCCAGTCTAATGTTGGGTAGGAGATAACATGGGCTTTCATATTCATTGAACCTCATGTAACCCATCCCCTCTTCTTAAAATTCAATTCTCAGAGAAGACATTTCCTATATAAATAGCTGACTTTCACTGTTTTGTTTTAATGCTGTGATCCTATGTATGCTTATTTGGGAATAAGCTACATTAATCATGTACTTTGAGTAAACCTGCACTAGACTTCACATTAAGTGTATCAGCTTAAATTTAAATTGCTGACCAGGTTTCTTTTCCAAGATGATCTTTAATCCGGAGTGTGCCAGTCAGTATTCGATATATCAGAATGGCAGGTATTGTGAAATAACAGCAACAGCTGTTGCCCACCTTAATTGAAATTCTTTCACACTAGGAGATCTACATCTTCTCTACTATAAATTTTAAGTGATGCTAGTTCTGAGATGTATTAATGAGACATTGTTCCCAACTTGGCTTGAATCTAATTCACTTTCATATGTAATGGATGATGTTACTCTAATATTTGCATGGGTTCAGTTAGCTCCTGTCGAAAGAGAAGTTATCCTCATTGCATTGCAGTGAAAGCATCCATTATTGCTGCTGTAAACTACTCAAGCCACAGGACATGTCTTATGTTTGGTGATGAGCCCATTGATGGCACTCGATAACTGCTAGGAAATATTTGGAGTGAAATAAATATGAATTAGTGATTCATAGTTTGCCTCGCACTCTGCATCAGACATGGGTGTTGTCTCTGTCAGGGAATGATGCCTGACTTCTCTTGCCATGTAACCCACCTGCATCAAGATTAAGAAAGTGCTTTTATTGAATAAGCTTAGAAACAAGATAAATATCCTTTTGCTTTCTGTGTGGAAAGTATTTGATGTCTGCTTTTGCAGTGAGCCTTTTAAAAATCTTCCTTCAGTTCAACCAGGATGAATGCATTTATATCCTGTATATAAAAGCAATATAGTGGTGAAATATTCCTCCTTAATTTTGGTCAGAATGAACAAAAGTGTCCGTGTTTATTCCTGCCTAATGCATCACAAATCTGCTGACATGCTAACCTTGGAGTCTTGGTTGGCGTTAATCAGGCCTGTGCACCGGCAGGAAAGATGTACCTAATGCACTCCATCAGTGCAGTTTGCATATGGAAGTTCTCACAGGGGAGCTGCCCTGTGCCAGCTGAGGGTTACCTGCCCACTGCAGTTATTGTATGTAATTATCGAACCAATCTGTTCAGCCCAGCAGGGTTTAGATGGTAATCATGAAGCAACACTTTGGAAAGATGTAATGCACTCTCCCCTTCCCTTGTCAGCTATGTGAGGTTGTAACCACTTCAGCAGCTATTTCAGTAAAGCTGCACGTTTGTCAAACTTACCAAAAAAAGCGTGCTAAACTTTAGTAGTTATTTTTAAGCTTATGGACTACGATGTGTTTGTGTCTGGCAAAACACACTGGCTTGTCAACATTCATTGCAAAAAAAAAAAAAAGGGGGGAGCACACACATACTTCCAGTTTATTTTAAAATATTTTTGTCTGCTTTGCTTTTTTAAGAATATGTATAACCTGCTGAACTTTGGTTGAGAAGCAGTTCTTGCTGTAGGGAGGGAAGAATAATGGGATGCTGTATTCTAGCTGTACAAATGCAGCATTTGAGTAAGAGGATACAAACAAATTCCTACAGCCACACCATCTAAAATAAAAACAAAGTCAAGTGACAATCAGTACTTTCTTAATTTTCTTCCTTTCTGATTGGAATTCGCCTTTCTGAATTGTGTGTGCCTTTGTAATTTTTAAATCCGTTATGTGCATTCTTTAAAATGCAATGGTTTGGTTGGTAGTAACTGGGGCCTAGGTAAAAATGTGGTGGCCAAGGTCGAGGTGAAGGTGGGAAAGGGGCCACACAGGCGAGGTGGCTGCATGAAAGGCAGCATGGTGGTCTCAGGCTGTTGCCTTCTGTACTCCTGCCTTGCCTGAGCCAGCCTTCCTAAAATGCTGCTCCCTCAGCTGATACAGGGGAAGGTCATATCTGTCTGCAGTTCATGACATTTTCGCAGGTTTTAACTTGCTATTCCATTCTGTTTCTGCATCATTTTGCACCCAGATGTGCCCTTTCTTTCAAAACTTGCAGCATACGTTGATGTGTTTAAACTGGATGATATCCAACAGGGGGCCACTTCATTTCCTTTGGTTCAGTTGCAAAGGCAGGAATGGCCACTTGTGTAATGGGTCTTTCGCTCTTCTTACAAGATTCGTTTAAATAACCCCATAAACAAACCAGGAATAAACCTTTTTGAAAGTTCCGCTGATCTGCTCCATTGCTGACATGTTTGGGTTATTTTTAGAGGTGCAGAAGCCCCTTCGCACAAGCAGTTGCTCCTGAGAAGAATACACAGGCTTGGTAGGATACTATCCATGGTCTAGATCTGCACTGCAACATTTGGACAAGTGTGCAATCTGGTGTATTGCTAAATTCCAGCATGCACCCAAGTCTAAGAGCACAGATCAGGTCATTTTGTGTAGACTTTGCAAAGATTAGATTCCTCACAGTTTCTTCACTGATACTGCTGGCATGCTGTACATGTTTTTCTGCAGTTGTGAAAGACTGCAATTTGAACATGATTTTCAAACTAAAAGTTCAAGTACTCTGAGAATCCGGAAAGCACATGCTGGAGTTCATTCACGGGGGAGCATTCTTATGCAACTTGCATGCACTTTAATACTTATGCATTTGGTAAATTGTATATGATTAGCCACTGTGGATTAGTGATTAGATTGCTCAAAAGGGACTTAGGAGATCCAGGTCCTAAGTCCCTACTTGGCCATGAAGTTCATTAGTTGACTTTGGGCCAGTCAGAGACTCTCAGCCTAGGGTTGTTGTGAGGTTAAAATGGAGAGGAGGACTACCTTGTAAGCTACCTTGGGTTTCTTGCAATAGGAAAAATAGGGATTTAAATGTAATTACTACTAATACTACTACTACAGCCTGGTTCCTAAACAAACTAAAATGTCTTTGTATATGAACTTCAGTTTAAAAAAAAGGTTGGAAAATCATGCCATGTTAATTATGATAAAATTATGATGCATTTGTTAGTCTCTTCAAGCTGGTTACTCACAGAAGGGAAAGGAGAGGGATTTTGACCGTAATCAGAAGGGAAAGGAGAGGGATTTTGTGTGTTTTTCTGTGATTTAGCTTGTCTACATGTGGTTTTCTGCTTTGTATAAAACCTGGCTTTTGTTTTTTGGGGGGATAGAAAAAAAGGAAATTAGGTGCTACATCAGTGGCAGCCACTTCTGATGAAGATGACACTGAATCCAATGAAGATGATGTGGTGACTATCAAAAGAAAGAAACATGCATCACCTAGTGAGTCAAATGTTCCTATTAGTATTTGTCATACATACATCATTTTAATAAAAAATTTCCAACGATATTTAAGTTTTGTAATAAATGACCATTTTGTTGAGTAACTTGAAGAAAATAAGATTGTCAGCTATGTGCTGGCAGCAAATGTGAAATATATTTGCTCCCCATCATATAGAACGGATGACAGTTTCTTGATGAAAGTTGTTGTTGGTGGTTCCCTGCCCCTTTTCCCACCATTTATTTTCCTCTCTGTTCTCATTTTTATCCTCCCCTATCTTGTCCAATTCACTGTCAGGAAGTGCTGACTCCCCAGGACCAATTCATCACAGCAGGTTGCAGCCAGAGGCTAGCAGCAGCAGCAGCCGTTTGCAGCAGTGAGTGGAGCTACTTTAAGAAAAGGGAGTTCTCCAAATAGACAGAATAATAATCTTGGTTCTGTTTTGGCATAATTGGTAGTTTATGAGCCACACAAACACATCAGCAAGCCTGTCGAAAGCAAGGATTGTTGCCCTACTGTCTCAGCTCTTTTGGGTAGGAACGGCTATGGATTAGAGTTTGGACCCCCTCTGTCAGTGAGTTATAGGCTGTCCTCCACAAAAGGCAATGTGGCAGATGGTACTTATTCTATGTGCCATGTATGATGTGGATAATACTTACGGGACCTGACTTACAACCAGCCTTTTCCTCCATCTAACCAGGTACTGTCTGATCTAGGTTAGATAAAATACCATGGCTTGTTTTATTTTTTTTAAGTTGAAATTGATTTTTTAGTTCAGCTTTATGAAAATCAGTACAGTTAAAGTTCATTTTATTGCAAACATGTTAAAGAAAAACCTAACATAAAAATGAAACCATGACCATCTGTCAAACCAGAGTCAGCTAGGACTATGGCCAAGTCAAAAGTTGCCAAACTTTGGGTGGATAGTGGGGGGGAGAGGGCCATTTCAGTTGGATGGAAGTTTAAAAAAAGCATTTTAGGGGGTACTTAGAGTTGGTGGTAGCCCAGCAGTGATAGTTTAAAAGCCCCAGAACTTTTAAAAACTGTTTTTTTGCCTCTGCATGTGTGCTAGAAATCTCAGTGCCCATCCCCATCCCCCCGGAATATCCTTGGCATGATGTTGCTATGCTGGGTTGATGTGACATCAGTCCCAGGGTTGTACAAGCTAGAGGTGATTCTGTATTCCTTTCCTCCTTCCTTCCTTAAACAAACAAACCAGCTGTTGTATGTATGTACAGCGAAAGATTATAGGTCACTGTCTCCTTTATTTCTTTCTGTAGAAGGCCAACTACCTTCTCTGACATTTTGGAGGAGCATCCTAAGGGCCACCTAACAAATTTAAATTGGGATAGGGTAGAGACAGCAGGATTCTAGCTGTCTACATTGCCCTCGTTCTCTGTAGACTTCTAGGTGTTCGGTGAAGCTGTCACCTGTTAACATAGGAAGAGCCCTGCAGGATCCGAGCAAAGGCCTATCTAGTCCCAGCCTTCTGTTCACACTAGATGCCTGTGTGAGGAACCCTCAAGCAGGACAGGAGCACAGCAGTGCTTGTTTTTCCCAGTAACCAGTACTCAGCGGCATGCTCCCTCTGCTACTGAAGATGACATGTTTCCATCATAACGAGCAGCCATTGATCGCCTCATCTTCCGTCAGATGTTTTTCAAACCTGGGTCAGCCAGCACTATGCTGGAGAACCTTCTATACACAGAAAAGCATAAACACATGATCTGACTCTTTCTTGCTCTCCCACCTTGCTCTCTTCTGTTTCTCCATTGACTGTTGCTTCCAGTCTCAGAGACCCACTAGGGGAAAAATGGCTGGAAGAAGTGGCTTTAGGGGGAAAGCAAAGGGAAGGGTAGCCATGCTTGTTCCACTCACTCTGTGCTTTTATTTAATGCTCTTGGTTTATGGGAACTTGACACAACACATTTGGTGCTGCTCATATGTTTAGTTCAGCCTTAAAAACTCCCTCAGTGTGGGGATGGCTGGAAGCAGGAAAGTCTTGCATAGTTTTACCTCTGAAATGTGTGAGCTATGGAGAAGCAAGAATGAGGAAAGCAAAAAAAAAAAAAAAAAAGCAAGAAAGGGCAGAAATTAAGATTAGGTGGAGAGAAAAGAGAACATGTATTGTGTGGTGGCAAGAGGAAACGAGAGAGCATTAATGGAGGTTCAGAGAATTTTAGAAAGTGTTGTAGAGAGAAGAAAGTACAGGCTAGGAGTTGAAGAGAGACAAAAGGTCTCACAATATGTAGAAATGCAAGCTTTGCATAAAATATAGTATCACATATACCAGCCATCCCCAGTTCAGTGCCCATCTCTGACAATGCTGGCTGGGGATGTTGGGAATCAAACACATCCAGAGGCACCAGGTTGGGAAAGACTGGCATAAACTATGCTTTCAAGTGGTGGCTGTATTCTCCCCTGCGTATCACTTGTGCTTAACTGTGCTAGGATTTCACTGGCATTTTGTAGGTTACCTTCAGTGCTGTGTGATCTTTCTGTGGTTTTCACATCTTGGTTTAGGCGTAGAAATCAGCTGCAGATTGATCTCATAGATACTGGTTTCCAACTCATAAATTGAGCGACAAATCAATAGCTCTTAATCCAGGTATTCTGGATAGCCCACTGCTATTTCCCTTCCGTTATGAAATTTATTTCATGTATATTTTCTTTAAGAGCCTTTATGGTGACTCAGGGAAGGACATTGCTTATTATGCCGTATTCCATCCTTCCCCACCCAACTCATTGCCCTCTGAATGTGTTGGAGTGCAACTCACATAATTCTCAGCCAGCAGACCTGGGAAAACAGTTTAGGAGGGAAGTGGGAATGTCTAAGTTCAGTTTCAGCTTGATGAGCCTCAGCGACGTGCTATACACTGGGTGAAACTCCAGTAGGCATTTGAAACTTGCTTTTCTACATAACCAACGCTGACTCACTGCTAACTTGTAATGTTCACCCATGCTTGGAGCACCTTGTTTCTTAGGAGGAGCTATTACCTGGTTTGCCCAGGACTGAAGTCAAACATGCATGTGTGCAGTATTCAGGTCAATGAGCCTGTTTGTCGAATGCTGCTCTTTAAGTCTAAATTGAGTTCTCAAGTGCCCAAGGATTTTAATTCATGATGAGCCTTAATTTGGAAACCATAAAGCCCATTTCCCTTGTATCTTCCTATTAAACTGCTGGCTAACCTGTCAGTGGAGGATTTTCAATTCAGGGTATATAATGTATACCCTTCAAGATACTTTCTTAAGCAAACAGGTTTGCATTTTTTGTTTCTTTGGTGTTACTATCAACAACCCTGTTATTTTATGTTGAGAGTTGGTCTTGGTGCCCCGTCTTTGGCTTTTAATGCTTTTGAAACTGGCTGTACTTTTCTCCTTATGCAAATACAAACAAACTGGGGTTTCAGTGTTTTGAACTCTAAAAGAGCACTGGTTAAAGTTAAATAACTGGAGATTCGATGTGGTTTGATGGTTAAGAGTGTGGGGCTAGGACTCGGGTGATCTGGAGCTAACTGAGTGATTCTGGGCCCAGAACTCTCACCCCAACCTACCTCACAGAAGTGGTTATTGCGGGAATAAGATTGAGAGCAGCAGGAGGAGAAGGAAGCAGGATATAAATCAAATAAATAAAATTGGGAATTTAAGTATATGATGTGAGACCTGCAGCATGACATTGCAACATGGAACAGTCTTGTTCAATGTGCCAGCCAATTTACTCTGCCACCTTGAAAATACTCTCTTCTATTTCTCCTCCCTGTTTTCCATTCCTCCTGCACTCACTAATCAGTAAGTCCACATTCCGTGTTCGGGGACTATGCTTAGTCCTCATTGGGCTGCTTTAGGTTTTTCCCCACCCTCCATCTGAGGTGTTCCCTTTGTACAGAGGGCATTGTGTACTTCTGCAAAATACTTGCATTTCCCATAAGTCTGCTGATGTGCTTGTGCACGAACTATCAGAACACAAAAAATGACTTCAGTATTAGAAAATAGCAGGGGTGTCAAACCTCAGGACCATAAGAAGTACCCCATTCTGGCCCACTGGGGTACTCAGATGGCCTCAGTCCATTCCCCTGGCCATACACTCTTTCCTTCAGCCCACAATTTTGGTGATTTCCCAGCTTTTGTGCTGTTTTTCTCATTCTAAATGGTGCTTCACCCTAATACTTAGCTACTGGTTCGACACTCCTGGTACATGGGATGAAGCAGAGGGATTGATCTATGATAGTGCTTCTGGTGTGCCGTGATCTGTTTTACACTTGTTTTTAATAGGTAAGGAAGCATTCAAATGGAGATACTAAGCCACAGAGTCCTAGCAGACACAGCCTAGTTGCTTGTATGCTTTCATGTCTGTGTTTTTAAAATTAAGAGACACAGTGTTTTTTTCAGAGGCCCGGCCTCTTCTGTGCATCTTTTGGTAATTAAAAGGGCCACCATTCCTTTGTTTTCTTTTTGGTATTCGGCAAGAAGGGCACTTGCCCATATTAGGGAAAGATTAGACATGAGAATGAGAGGAGACTGCAGCAGGTAACTGTTAGCTATCTTGACTTGCCTGCTAATTTCACATGGACCTCGCTTGCAGTCAGATTTGTGCCCTGAAATCTCTGGAACACAGAGATCAGATCTGACAGCAGGCAAGGTGAGAGACCTGTTTGTTTTTGAAGTGATATAGACACTGAGATATTAGCAAAAACAATGAATGCAAGAATTATTTATGCTTCTGCTTTATCTGCTAATGTACTCTCTGAATCAGCCATTATTTTAACTTAAAATGTTTTCTTCTACTTGAGATCTAACAGAGATTTGTAAGAGAGAATTGGGATTCTTTGTAGTTAAATCAGACAACAAGCACCTTTTGTCTCCCTGCCTTGTCCACAAGTCAAATTTCACCCCTCCCTCCCCCTTTTGGAATAGTCCCAAAGGCAGAATCTGGGACTGTGGTGATGTTGCTGCAAGATAAACCATGTGTATATACATAGACATACAAGTGTTTGCACAGATCTCAGGCTGAGTCTTACAAGAAGAGGGGGAGATGAATCTCCAGCACTGCTTCTGCATTCATATACTTTAGTCCTCGGGCACAGAGCTACAAACCAGAGGGCCAAGCCCACCCCTCTGTAGTTCTTCAGAAGGCCACACCTGTTTCTTTTAACACATCCCCTTTTCCATAACCACAAAATGTCCAGTGATTTCCTGGCTTTTCCATTTTTTTCCCTATTCAGAAAGTATGAAATGCCTCTCCTAAGGCTTAGTTCCTTGCAGTAAGAGCTGCTAAGCTAAGATATGTGGAAATTTGGCCCTCCAGCTTTTGCTTTTGGCCTTCCCTCTGCTGGAATGTAGTGCTCTGAAAACTTCCAAAATGGAATTTGACCCATGGGCTGAAAGCAGTTCAGCACCTACCGTAGTCCCTGCGTACACACAGGGGAACACTTTTTAAGGCCTCTTGCCATTGGTGGAGTGGGCAGATAAAACCATACAAATGGATAGATAGTGCCAGTAGGCTGACTATTCATTGACCCTATCAAACTATCATTTATGTCTTGGAATACTATATACTACTTCTATAAATTTTGTTACTATAAATTAATTTTATGAGACTCAGGATTGTCCTAAAGCTAGGGTATTTTTATGAGGGGTGTAAATCACTGAAAAATGTGGATTTCTCCTCTTAATGTGATAATATAGAATGCTTTGACCATCACTTTGTGATCAGTATTTCTAATCTTTAATTTTTTTTATTCTCAACAACTGTAGACAAGAGAGGCAGAAAACCCAAATTGCAGAAGAATTTACCAGAAGCCAAGACAAACCTGAATCTCAAGAAGAGAATTGAGAATTAAAAGGGTCAGAATAATGTATGTTTGCCGCTTTTCCTAGGTGTTTTGGTTTGGTTTATTTGCAGTACTTTGTGTATGTGCAGTCTGTAGACTGTTACTGTATTTTGCTTTTGTGTGTGTGCAATCTATAGACTTACTGTGCTGCATTGTGTAGTTGCAACTGGAAAAATAAAATTTTAAGTCTTATTTACAGAATGTACAGCTTAATACCAGTACATTTCAAAATCCTTAAATGGCTGTTTTGTACTCTTTTGCAGCTGTTCACTTTGTATCAAACTTGAATAAAAGCAAACTTTTAATTGTCATGTTTGTTTAAATGAAATCACCCAAGACAGAAGTTGAAGCATGCTTGAATTACAAGTTCTGTTGGAGTCTGTCTGAAGTATATCCAAGTTAAATGTGTTTATGATGGAGGGTGTGACTGCAGTTGCCAACTAAAGAAAGACCAGTCCAGTGAATCTTTTAATTTAAGGCATTTCTGTCTCCTTTTAATATAAACAAAAATGACAACAATAAGTCACATTCAGCAAAATAGATAAAAAACTATAACCATGACCATAATAGCTGCTGAAATACCTGGGCAAATAAAAGGATCTTTGCTTGATGCTGAAGTTATGTGGTCCACTTACAAGACAGGTGGAAATAATGGCTCAGGTAAGTGAAAATACTTTAAGAAACAGGCTGCCTCCAAGAACATGCTCATTCCAGGAGTTTTTGATGATGACCAGAACCAGGTCCACAAAACCTCTCAAATGAAAATGCCCCTTTGGTTTTCTTTGAGGAGTCCGCTCTCCAAGAAACTAATTCAGGTTGCTGATCAGAGGGGTGGGGGGCACTTTGTTAATTGCTATTGGATGTCAGAAAATGCTGCAGATTGACAGGACATCTCAACCTACCTTGTGCTTCATGATACAGTGTTCTGTTGCTTAACAATATTTTGCCTTTCTGGCCCAGAACTTGAACACCACAAGGCAGATAACTTAACATTAAAAAACAACTACAATCTAAATCAAGTAGACTGGTCTTCCATTAATAAAAGATTACAACAAGGTGTGATAGGATTACATCCTACCTTGTTGCTGCGTAAAATGGAGGAAGCCTCCACTCTCTTTTCCAAGTGAAAAGTTAGGGTGCAAACCAGAGCATTACCTTTAGTAAGCATTAATTTGACAGAGAAACAGAAACAGCGAGTCAGAAGGGGCCTCCCGGGCCATCTAGTCTGACCCCTGCCTCCAGCCGGCTCTGCTCGCGACATGCCCACCATGTGCATGTCCAGCCTATCTTTGAACACCCTCATCGATGGGGCCTCAGCAACCTCTCGTGGAAGCCCATTCCACACCCTCAGGGTCCTAACTGTCAGGAAGTGCTTCCTGGCATCTAAATGGAACCTTGGTTACCTGAGCTTTCCACCGTTGGAGCGTGTCCTGCCTTCCTCTGCAGGGGAGAACAGGTCTCTACCCATCTCTGTGTGACATCCTCTCACATACCTGTATGTCGCCAACATATCCCTTCTGAGTCTCCTCCAGGCTGAAGAGACCCAGTTCCCTCAGTCTTGCCTCATACCCCATCCCCTGCAAACCGGCCACCAACCTTGTGGCCCTACGCTGCACTGACTCCAACCTGGCTATATCCTTTCTGTAATGAGGGGCCCAAAACTGAGCACAATACTCCAGTTGCAGGCACACCAGAGTCGTATAGAGCGGTAGTAATACCTCTCTCAATCTAGAAGCCACACTTCTGGCTATGCAACCAAGGGTGGTGTTAGCCTGCAGTCAACCAGCACCCCAAGGTCCCTTTCACAAGTGCTGCTCTCCAGCCACTTGTCACCTAACCTGTACTTATGACCCCTATTCCTATGCCCCAAGTGCAAGACCTTGCACTTATCCACATTGAACGCCATCCTGTTGTCTCCTGCCCACTTCCATAGTCTGTCCAGATCCTCTGGATCTGGAGTACCTGCTCCTCAGTTGTGGCCACTGCTCCAGTTTTAGTGTCGTCTGCGAATTTGATCAGCAGACTGTTCACCCCTTCTTCCATGTCGTTGATGAAAAGATTAAATAGGATCGGCCCCAGGACAGAGCCCTGGGGGACCCCTCTTGTCACTGGCCACCATCCCAATGATTCCATGCTAATGGTTACCTTCTGCTTTCAGTCAGTCAATCATGCCCTAATCCACCGGACAGTGCTTTGGTGTATCCCAAAACTCCTCAGTTTCTCCACCAGGATATCATGGGGCACTTTGGCAAAGGCCTTGCTGAAATCCAGGTATACCACATCCACTGCATCCCCTCCATCTAGCCATCTCGAAACCTTGTCATAGAATCCCACAAGGTTTGTCTGGCAGGACCTGTTTTTGCGGAAGCTGTGTTGTGTGGTTGTCAGCCTCCCTTCCCTATCTAGCATCACTAGATCTCTCTCTATTATGAGCCTTTCCATTGTTTTTTCTACAATGGACGTAAGGCTAACTGGAGAACCCCTCCATCAAATAGTTAAACCTCAATCCCGTTTTTTTGCAAGATGTGCTCCCAATTTGCACATTTTTGCATCCTTTATTTTGCTCAAGTATGAAACGTTTTATGTTGTTCTGCACTTGTATCTCTCCTTTTTTTCCTTGTGAAGCAGTGTACAACACTCCTCCACCACTGAAGTTTCACAGCAAGAACCCTGTGAGGTAGGTTAGGTGGAGAGTGGATGGCGCAGTCACGTCATGAGTTGCGTGGTTGAGTGGGAACTAGAACCCAGATCTCCCAGTTCCCCAGTCCTACACTTCAAGTATCACACCACCCTAGTTTATGCTTCTATCAAAACATACATAGGATTACAAAGTTTAATTAAACAGGCATGTGATTCTCTAACTACTTTCCCACAATGAGCTAAGAGATAGCCAACCATGTTTTGAAAAAGAAACTGAAGGAGCATGTTCATAATTTCAATTTCTTGTGTCCACAGGAAATGAATATATACTGGAGCATAAAATAATACTGGAATATATACTGGAGCACTGCTTTTATTTATTATATAAATATATTCAAATATATATAATATATTCAAATTCTTTCATAAACATTTTAAACACACTGTGACCATTAAAGTATGAGGGAAGGACAGGAAGGCTTGCATAATGCTGTTTAGAAGGTTAGAGTTTAAGTGCTATGCTAGATCAAACTAAAATACAATCTTGTCCAGTGTTCATTTTCAACAGCCACTTGCCTCTGGAAAGCCTGTGTGCTAGACATGGAGTGAAATGGCATTTTTGTGCCCAAATTCCTAGGGAATTTATATTTGGGGACGTGCTGCCGCCCCAACTGGAAGTTACATATATCCATCATCACTAGTCACCACTGATAGCTTAATCCTTCATGGATTTGTATAACCCCCTTTATATATTGTACAGTCTACATATAGTAGAAGTGAATTCCATAGTTCTTGTGTGAAGAAGTACTTTTTACAACCTGTCCTGAATCTGCAGCCAATCAGCCTCATGGGATGACCCCAGATTCTACTATTATGAGAGAGGGAGAAAACTATCTCCCTATCTGCTTTTTGCACACCGTGGCCTGCGTTCATACAATGCTTTCATGTCTCCCCTTATCATTTTTCCTATGCTAAACAACCCCAGATGTTGTAACCTTTCCTCCTAGGGGAATAGCTCCAGCCTGTTGATCATTTTAGTTGCTTTCTCTGCACCTTTCCCAACTATACAGTATTCCTTTTGAAGTGTGGTAACAAGACCTTCTCACACTATTCCAAGTATGGTTACACCTTAGAGTTGTATAAAGGCAGTATGCTTTTGGCAGTTTTGTTTTCAATCCCTTTCCTAATTATGCCCAAGATGGAATTCAACATTTTCATAGCTCATAGGTTGTCATTGAGCTGTCTACCACAACTGCAGGATCTGCTAGCTCAGATCTCATCAGCATGTACATGAAGATGGGATTTTCTTTTGTCTTACTTGCTTACGGGGAGTCACATTTGTTATTTTGATGCTCTGTTAACCAGATCGGTGAGATTATTTTGCAGCTCTTATAACCCTCATTTTTTTTAGTCACCCTAAATAATTTGATATATTAGCAAACTTGGCCACCCCACCATTTGCTCTTAATTCCAGATCATTTATGAACTAGTGAAATTTGTGAAAGCAAATTCCATTGCACTGTGTGAAGAAATACTTCATTTAATCTGTCCTTAATCTCCCACCATTTAAACTTCATTATGGAAAGATTCTACCACGTGCACTCTCGCTCGCTCTCGTGTGTGTCCACTTTCTCCACACTGTGCATAACTTTATACACCTTTTTGCTAGCTACCTGTTCCCAAAATCTCAATTTTTCTCAACGCCTCTTGATCTCTATCACTGATCACTTTGGTTGCCTCAGATTTCTACAGTTCTCTGATACCTTGTAAAAAGATTTTTAGTGAGAACAGTCAGCCAAACATGTCAGCCTAGTTTATTTTCTAGAAGCCAAAGATAAGTAATCTTAGTGAACTCCTGATTTCGCTCTTTATCCAAAAGCAAAATTTGCCATCCAGCATTGACATGAAATTTGAAAGAAGTGAGCCTCCGCTGCACCCACCAGGAGTTCTTCATCTGTGCTCAAGCTGCCTCCCGTGGTGTTTCACTGCTCTCATCTCCAGGTTACCACAGAGGTGTATGAGTTCTACTACAGAGAGGGCACTCAAGGAGCATTTATATCACCTGCCTGGGTCATCTCTATATTCCAGCGATTAATCAGGGATTCCACAGAACCAGCAGCCGGCAGCCCGAACCCTCTGGATCCATTAGCCCCAGGAGACAGACCATCATAACAGATCCCTCATCCTTGCAGAGAGGAACAGTTGCTGCAAATCTAAGTCTCAAAGGGAGCAATTCAAATCCCTTGCTATTATTGAAAAAAAATCTAGAGTGTGTCCTGTTATGTGTGTCGGGCCAGTGCCGTCCATGAATCCTGAGATGCCCCAGATGAAGCGCTCTCAGCATGGATGCTGACATCCTCCAAAAGCAACAGTTGTCGGGGAATCTCAGCATAGCAACTGAGGCTGCTTCTGTCAGTTCAGATAGGGAGCCTGTTGAGCAGTAAGCTGGGTGGTACACAATAACATTCCTAATCTTCCCTGTTGGCCCAATACCAGATGCAAACACTCCAGGCTAGTAGTCAAACAGGAAGCCTGGAGAGAGAGAGAGCTCCTATAGGCCATGGCAACGTCCCCTTCCTGGCCTTCCTTGATGCTGAGTCAAGTACCCCAGTGGGCATAATGGCCAGAGACCAATCCTTGCCTGTTCACCCACCCATGATTCATGCCAGGTCAGCTGCCTTATCCACTCTTTAAAGTCATGGATGAGACCGGGCCTGTTCTCCAAGTCACGGATGAGACATTCAAAAGTAGCACCCAGAGACCCAAAGACAGGCCGATATGGCTGCCACCAGAGTTTTGGATAGAAGAAGAACCAGAACACAGCAGAGCAGTTAATTCTCTGGGCCATGTTCCCCTTCCCTGCCTAGCCCTCCTCCTGGCAGCATATTTCCCTCTACCTATCACTATGGTCACTAGTCCCCACCGCCATAGATTTCCTCACTTGGCTCCTTGTCCTCCTTTCATGTCTTCTGGAGGGAAGAAACAGTTGTGCTTCCATCAAGAGGTCTGAAAAACCCAAAAGTAAGATGTTAGGGGGTGGTCCTTGCCCTTGTGGCTCTTCCTGTGGCAGCTCCCCCCAAATATGAGACCCCTTTTGGAGTTGGCTCCTTCAGGGTCAATGGTGCCCCATGTTGGGGTAGCTTCCGAGGCTTTTAGTTGTCCAGTTGGCTCAGCCCAGGGATGTCTCCTTTCTTTTTCTTCAGATCAACTACGGCTGGCAATCTTTCCGTGCTGTAGAAATAGCAGAACCTGAGAAGCTGTCCAGGTAGGGCCTCTATAATAGGTAAGGCTCACCTGCCCATGTGTGCTTGGACTGGCTTTCTCTGCAAATCCCTGGGCTTTACACACCCAGACACTCTCGCATGCCTCTATCTATGCATATGGTGCTTTATGAAGAATTAGTTTGACAGATGCCTAACCCAAGTTCATCATTGTTATGTGCCATCAAGCCACCTCTGACATATGGCAATCCAATGAACAAAAGCTTTCTGAAATGTCCTATCCATGACAACCCTGCTCAGCTCTTGTACTTCCAGTCTGTGGCTTCCTTTTTAGAGTCAATCCATCTCGCATTTGGTCTTCCTTTTCTTCTGCCATCAACTTTCCCTAGCATGATGGTCTTCTCTTGCCTTCTTATGATGGGCCCAAAACATGACTGCCTCAGTTTTGTCCTTTTTGTTTCTAGGGAAAGCACTGGCTTGATTACCCCAAGTGGTTTTACAATGTTAATATTGACACAAGGAAACAGCAGAGGAAGGCAAGGAACATGTGCTTATTTCAATGCTAGATCCTTTGGTTTACTTGCTATATGGGATTGGCTGTTCCAAAGTTTTTCCTGAAAAGGTAAGGTTTGAGGAGGGCCTTGGAGGCTGCTGGGGAGGCATTCTGCCATGAGGGGCAGCAAAGGAGAAGTGAAGGCTTCCTTTGGGGAGCAGGACACCATTGAATGGCTGAGAGAGGTGGAGCTGGAAAAACGAAGGCCATGGGAAGGGATGCGTGCAGTTGGGAGAATGGAGAGATCATAGAATCACAGAATAGTAGAGTTGGAAAGGGCCATGAAGGCCATCGAGCCCAACCCCCTGCTGTTGCAGGACACTGCATCACACCATCCCACTCAGATGGCTGTCCAGGTTCTTTCTGAATGTTTCCAGTGTGGGAGAGCCCACCACCTCTCTAGGCAGCTGGTTCTACTGTTATATTGCTCTGGCAGTGCGGAAGCTTTTCCTGATGTCCAGTCTGAATCTGGGTTGTCGCAACTTGAACTGATTATTCCGTGTCCTACACTCTGGCATCAGCCAGAAGGGATCTTGACCTTCCTCTTTGTGACAGCCTTTGAGGTACTTTAGAGGGATACCATGTCCCCCCTCAGTCCTCTCTTCTCAAGGCTGAACATGCCCAGTTTCCTCAGTCTCTCCTCAGATGACGGAAGACAAGGCAATGGAGGACTCTGAAGGTAAGGATGAGAAGCATGTGCACCCAATGAAAATCCACAACGTCTTTGAATGGAGCTACTCGGGAGCTGCCTGGGGCATTGCAGAAGCCGGGGGCCAGGATGGAAAGCACATGACGACATCAGTATTGCGATATATACCGTGTCTTCAGGGTGGGAGGGAAAAGAGGGGGCAGCAGCCCTTGGAGTCTTGATTTGAATGTAAAGTCCCTTACACAAAGGAAGCAAGCTTCCTTATAGACTGCATTTACCGCTCTTGATGACTCCAGTTGTGTGTAAATATTAGAAAACAGCGGGGTCCTGCATTCCAAGAATCACTTGAGCAGTGCCATGAAGACAAGCGTCCTTACGGGTATTGTAGTCATACTCCCAAGCTCTCCTGCTGTTTCTAATCTGTGCGCACAGCCGTGAAAAAACTGGACTGACATTTACAGGCACAGCAGGGAGACACTTGAGTCGGGAATGTTAAAGACTCCACTACCTACATGTTTTCCCCTCCCCGTTTTTCAAAGTGGACACCATACATGCTCTGTCTTCACAGGAGGACTAGGAGGCACGTCAAGTGATGCTGTAATGAGGGTATTGATAAAGAATCGCACAACACTTCTTCTAGTGCCATTCACCAGACAGACCCTTGTTTACTTTTCTCCACCTCTCTAATCTAAAATATCTGGAGGGAGAATCCAATATAATTATAAGCAAAAGGAGTTCAGTTCTTCCTTTCTTATCTGAAAACTCTCTCTCCCCCACCCCCGTGCCTGCTGATTTATTCTTTCTATTTCCTCTTCTTGTCCCCTATTAGAATTCTTCAAGTGTTATGTATACATCGCAATGACTTGTGGCTGATGCAAATAAAATTTCTATTGTATTCCGTGTATACATATACACACCACATGCACACAGTCTGACAGCCCAAATGGAATAACTTTGGCAGTCTCCCCTAATTGATATACTAATACAGTTTCCCACACTTCGTCCCAGTCAGCTGCCAGATATGGGAAGCCATAACACCAGTATTACGATCAAGGCAGTTGGTTTGGAGGTGTTAAAAAAAGAAAGAAAAACATTTTTTGTACATTGTCTGGTTAACTTTTCAGTGAAGAGGTTTTTTCCCCCCCTTTGGGAATAAGACTAGACAGACTGTCATTTGCTATTACTAATTCTGCTTAGCATTATCGTTGGAGCGCTCTTCTCTTTCTCACTCTCTCTCTCTCTTATTTTTTGTAATTAGCTATCTTAGTTGGCTCTTAAATTTTAATAGCCAATTGAAGCTACGTTTTAGCCAAGTTCCATATCTAAATTGTATTCAGTCCATTAAGAAAGTTGGTTAAAAGCCTATTAAAGCAAAAAGCCAATATATGGCAGTTAGTGGTTATGTTTGCAGCACTTGCAATGCCAGCCTTCAGTGGAATTTTTGGAAGTAATGCGTTCCATGTTGCTCTGAGTCAGAAATGCAGAAAGAATCACTCATGTGAGGTCGCACGCCTATGCACACTTACTTCCGAGGAGCCTCCACTGAACAGAGCAGGACAGGCCACCTTGGCGCCATGCAGGCCACCAAAGCCACTCGGGGGCCGTTCCAACCTGCCAAATAGAGCAGAAACACTGTGCCAGCCCTAGTTGGAGACCTTTTTCAGGCCTTTCTTCCCCCAAACCCTCCATATCATCCAGGCAAAACATTACCAGTTGGCCATCATGCAAGGAAATTCCGCAGGTTCATGTGGTCTTTAGACTGGGATGGATCTTTTTCATCATCATGGAACGCTCTGCCCTTCTCAGTGTTACCAAATGAGCAGCTGTCCTAGCAGATGTCCATGTTGTACTCTCCCTCCCACTTCTCTCCCCCTCACCTGCTCCTTCCATTCTCCTCCATCAGCAGCACCTGCGTAACACATTGCTTCAGTTAGCCAGTCATATTGTTTGTCTTAGACTTCGTACTTTCCCCATTTACTCCACAGTTAATTGGCTGGTTGCCCCTGCATTCTCCTCTCTGCCCTGGGGCTCAGCTGCCTTACTCCTACTTTTCCACCCCTAAAGCCTCCCATAGTAACCCGGGCTGTGGCACATGGCCCACCATGAATAATAAGGCCGCAGAAATAATAAGGCCATGCTGGAGAGCGCCTCCTCAGAGTGAGCTGGGACTGGGGGGGGGGGGTTGGGGAGCGAGAGAGCGAGAGAGAGGGAGAGGTGGATCAGAGTGGTCAGTGGATCTGTTCATGGTCCCCCATTCTTACAGGGAAGACCCTCACAAGCTTGCCTTTCTTCTCCTTTCAAACCCCGATATAGCTTGGTATTTCTCCAAGTGTGTTTACATCGGTGATACACAGCTAACTTCAATGCAACTTTTCAATGCAACTTTAATACAGCTCAGCAGTCTTCCATTTTGTGACACTGTTTACAGTGCAAGGCATTTTGGTAATCCCTTTAGGGAAAACCTTGAGCTTGTTTAGACAGAAAAAGGGGCCAACAGCTCCCAGTGTTCCCCAGCCAGTCACGGGCTGTTGTTGGCTCCTTTCCTTTCCTTTCCTTTCCTTTCCTTTCCTTTCCTTTCCTTTCCTTTCCACTACACAGGTATAGGATCTCTCTCTTAGGTTGAAGCTGCTATGCTTCAGGACATCTCAACTTCTGCAGGTTCTCTTTATGTGGAAACCCACACCTGGCTGGAGCGTTAACTCAAAAGGCATTTATTGGCAGCCCAAGGAATCTCTCTTTTTCTCTTAGTCTCAGAATATCACACTTCAGGCCAATTGCAGAGTTTAAAGCTTGATTGCAGAGTTTAAAGCTATCTAGAGCAGGCATTCCCAAGTGATTCCTGGCATTTTACAAGTAGCAACACAAGGAGTGACAAAGCAATGCACTAACATCAGGCTGGAAGAACTGACTGCTTCAAATTATGCTCCTGCCTTCCCAACAGCAAGCTATGGAAATGTAGTTAATTGCAGCTTTTTGCCATTTGCCAGCCCCCTTTTAGCCTGCAATGGTTTCATTTCAATAATTGACTTCCATGCACTACTGCGCAATGCATGGGTGTGGGGGGGTCGCAGGTGGAATCTCAACATGCCGGGACATGTGATGCAGGATGATTGCGCACAAGGCTAGGAAGAGATGTCCAACATTTCAGCATTATTCAGGAAAAGTGAGCCATGCCTGTCGGGACTTACGGCTCCAGCCAGATGATCTTGCAGCAGTGATGGGGAAGAGGCTAGCATCATTTGTCAGCGTGAAACAGCAAACACTCAAAATGCAAACAGGCTAAATGTTTAAATGTTTATTTACTGATTTTCATAAAAGTAACATAGATTTTAATAACCATTAACACATACGATCGTTGGGACCTGTCAGTTGCTTCCAAGTCTGTGCACTTGCTGTGGCTAGAATAACTGAATTATCATCGTCTCTGGCTCACAGTCGGGTGCTGAACACAACTTTTACTGAGCAATTGGTTAGACATGTTGCCTGTACTTGTTCTGTCTCCATGAGCAGACAGGCACAAAGCACATTTTCATCTCGTTCTTGAAAAGACAAGCTGACAAGGCCAGGCAGGAGCAAAATAACAGCCAGGGCGTTTGGATCCCACAGTCCCTCCCCTGTTAGGGCTTTGGCTCTTCAACAAGGTTACTGGTGGGCCCAGTGTTCAATTATAAATAGATATGCATGGACAGTTCACATGGCCAGCACTTCTCAACGACATGGTGGTGGTGGAGGAGGTTGGTTGAATGGTCTCTTCTAACAATATGGAAAAATTGCTCACTTTGGCCTGGATGGGGTGAGTGCCCAGTAAGTACCCAGGAGGGAATTGAGGGCAACATCTACTGCTCCTGGACTGAGAAGAGAGAGGACATACCCTGCGAGAGTGTTGCTTCAATGAAAGATATGTCCACTTGAGTCTGTGAGTGGAGTCCACTAACTCAGATGTGTAGTCTCCCCTCAATATACCACTTCTAAGTACAGGACATATTTATTTGGGCACAAATTGTAATGATTTTATTTCACTGACTCACAAGCCTTTTTGTCAGTGGTGGGGCTTCTCTTAGATGGCATCCAGACCTTGGAATTTGCTGTCCCAAAAGGTATGCCAGCTGCCAATCATTTTCTCATCAGACTAAAAGTTAGTTGCTAACTTAGGCATTTACTGCTGGTTAGTTCAGCTGTGGATTGATAGATTTTTATTTACATACAGAGATAATTAGAGGAAGTGGTGGCACAGAAGTTTAATGACTCTGAAACTGTCAGCCAGAAACGGTCAGCTCTCCAGTGGTCCAAGCCCAGTTTCCACCAGATGGAGTGATCTCCTGTCATTCGCCCCTAGCTCCCAGCCAACCTAGCAGTTCAAAAGCATGTAATGTGAGTAGGTAAATAGGTACCACCTTGGTGGGAAGGTAAAAGCACTCGATGATGTCATGTTGGCCACTTGACTACAGGTTCCTCTTTGGACAGTGCTCGTTCACGGTCTTAGAAATGGAAATGAGCACAACCCCCCATTAGCCACTGGCTAAGTGGAGTGAAATCCACAGAGATTCCCTTACCTTTACCTGTATAGAGATAATTAGATCTAGATAGAAATCCTTTATTTATTTATTTAACGTTTTTATATGCCATCCCAATACTAAAAGTCTCTGGACAGCTTACAAAAAACAAACCAAAACCAAAACAAAAACCAAAACAAAACAAAACAAAATCAAAGCAATCATATACAACAAACAACACACAACACAATGCATCCAATAAATGATGATAAAAACAAGGATAAAACCAATTGCTTGTTAAAATATTGGGAAAATAAAAAGGTCTTCACCTAAAGCCAAAAAGAATAAAGCGACAGCACCAGGCAAACCTCCCTGGAGAGCATGTTCCACAGTCAGGGCGCCACCGCTGAAAAGGCCCTTCTCTGAGTAGCTTCCCTCCTAATTTCCTTCAAAGAGGGCTCCCGGAGAAGGATGAAGGGGTTATCAATTTATTATGGTGTAAGTCATCCAGAGACACAAGTAATTGGATGGCATACACATTTTATGAATGAATGAATGAATGAATGAATGAATGTTTGGATGTTGGATGTTTTAATGCCGCTGTTACTTGTCTTGATTTTTTTAAAAGAAAGGCTGGGATATAAAGAAAATAAATCAATGAATTAAAGGATTTAATTGAAGGATTCTGTCACCTCAGTTCTCCCACTAAGACCCACTTCATCACTGCTGCCCGCTGAAGTTTCTATTCTATTTTCGGGGGGGGTGGGTGTTCACTGACCTTTCTACATTTATAAAAAAAATAGAGGGAGGTTGTTCTTTTTGTTAAACATAATTTGGAAAAAAGGTACTTTTCCTATCATATGCTATTGGTCATTTACAATTTCTATACTTGTTAATTTTAATGTTTCTAGATTGATCTTTTCCTACTAAATTAACTTGCAAGGCCATTTGCAAAAGCAAAACTACAAAATGCAAAATATAATGACAGAAGGCCATCGGGTAGTAAAACTGAGAGCAGGTAACAAGAATATTATCCAAGCAGCTAAAAACTATAACCATCTCATTAAAGTGTCAAGGCAAATAAGGACATTTTAACCTGGTACCAAAAATTAATTGTTACTGTCAGTTGAATGACTTTGTGGGGGTGCCTATTCTAAAGCTGAAGGCCCCCAACATACCCCGATGAACTGGAGCAGATGAAAGGGCAACTGGGCATCACAGGGGCACTTGGTTTGCTACAGGTAAGAGACTTCGTATCCTATCCTGTCTGTAGACAGAAAAAAGCCTCCACTTCCAAGTTGCAAATTGCCCAGAGAGTTTTGTTCAATGAGCAATACAGAAATAAAATAGGTAAACCGTATGCATGCCACAGGCAGCAAGACACATCCTCTGGCTGGGCTGGAATACGAGTCCCATCATCCCCAAACAGTCCACTGAACGGAGGGCATCAGGAGCAGCAGCCCATTCAGCTCTAGCGCTGATGCAAAGGAAGCCTCGTCAGTGCATTTGCCTTGCAATAGGTTTTCCAGGGAAACTTGGGACACCAGCAGTGCGATGGCCATTGCACGAGGGGGCAGTTGCACAAGCGCCATGCCCAGGGTTGTTCGAAGGCGAGGAAAGGTGTTTTAGGGACCTTGGGGAGAAAGCAAAGCCATGTTGATTGGCCAGCCTAGCAACTCACACTAGCAAAGAAGGATTGTCCTGGGAAACAGAGGAAACAGAGGCAGTCAGATTATATGTGGCTGCACCCTGCCTCGAGTCCATGGGTTAGCATAGGCTATAAATGCAAGTCAATACCTATTTTGAGTGAAAGCTGAAGTTGTCACACACTGATCTATTTTGATAGACAGGGGTGTCATTGTTGTTTTTCTCCTTCAGCCATTTGGCATATTTTTCAAGGATGATTATGGCTTCAAGAAATTCATTTGTTTGGGCAAAGAGAAAATCAAAATATCGGTGAGTTGCTTGATACACTACTAAAAAATAAAAAAGGCATAACCAATAATATCGAACGTAATAGCATATAAAAGCACAATGTTTTTCAGCTGTTTATCCACGTTAGGTTTCCAATTGAAGGTGCTTTGTTTGTAATGCTAATAAAATAGCTCTACTCCAGGTTTTTCCTTTTCTTTTGGAGAGGAAACAAATATAAATATTATGCTACATTTCCTCAAATTGCAGGGAAAAAATTAGATTGCTGGCAAATAGCTTCCAATAGATGTAGAGGCATTGTTAAGAGAGTGCAATATTCAACATTTCTAGATCTATCAACATTGAACGTAACCTCTGCTAGTGTACATTCCGTGCTGGTGGGCAGGAAGTAATCAAGCCGAATAATTGCTATGCATGGCAAAGTGTTCCATCTTTACCTTTTCATTGCTTCCTGTAGCAGAGGATAATAAAGTCGACCTTGTTGTCATTGGCCTGTGTTTTATTATTGTGATTTTTTCTTAATCTTAAATATTGTTTTAGATAAAAACATTCTGCTGTTTGTAGCAGAAGCAAGCATTATTACACATTTGTGGAACTGCTTCATCCATGAACTGCAGGTTTCTGTAAGACATTCCTCATGAGCTTGCCCATAAAAAAATCATCCCCAAACTTCAGCTAATACTGAAAGTTGCTGTCAGATTCCATATAGCTATAAAACACATAGTTCCAATTTTATGGTAATCTGTACTGGCTGTTTGTTTCGTTTCTGGGCTCAGATTTAGAATCTAGCTTTTTTTATTTTATTTTTATTTATTAAAACATTTTTATGCTGCCCCATTCGCCGAAGCCTTGGGGCGGCTTACAACACTAAGCTAAAATAATTATAAATCAAAAATATAAATATTAAATTAAAAATACAAAAATACAGTAAAAAATAAGCCGCCTTGGCCAGATAAAATTCAATAATATTAACAGTTAAAATGCCACTTGAATAAAAAGGTCTTCGTCTGGCGCCGAAAAACAAATAACGACGGCGCCAGGCGGACCTCTCTGGGGAGCGCATTCCATAACTTAGGCGCCACCGCAGAGAAAGCCCTCCTCCGAGTACCCACCCTCCTAATTTCTTTCACGGAGGGTTCCCGGAGAAGGGCCTCCCCTGCCGATTTTGTCCTTTAAAGCTCTACATGGCTGAAGGCTTGGGTACTTTGAGGATCTTAAAGACCTGTTCACACATCATGGCAGTCTGCCATGGGTTAATCTGTGAAACAAGACATGGGTTATGTGAGGGTTGTCTAACTGTCAGGAGTCACATGTCATGGCAAGCCATGGAAAGCCAGTGGCCCATGGGAGCCATACAGAAATCACACCCACGGGTGCCTAACATTGTGTAACAGTTCCCGCAGGTAAATTAAGCCATCGTGGGTGGTGCTGAGCTCTGTGATTTATTCTGCTTAGTAACCTAGCAGCTGCATTAGGGATTAACTGTCATTTTGGAGCAGTCCTTTTAAAATATTATTTTGATTGAGTTTTAAATCACTTGCTTGTAATGCAATTGATCAATATATAGAAAATACTACAACTTTTTCAACTAGCAAAACACAAAATACCGCTAATAGGAACCACAGAAATTTAAATATATTAGTAATGTTATATTTATCCATAGAAGGATGCAGGTGGCACAGTGGATTAAACTGCTGTGCTGCTGGGCTGGTTGATCGAAAGGTCACCGGTTTGAATCTGCACAAAGGGATGAGTCCCCATTGCCCCGTCCCAGCTCCTGCCAACTGTGCAGTTCGAAAGCATGCCAATGCAAGTAGATAAAAAGGTACCACTTCGGTGGGAAGGTGACAGCATTCCGTGCACCTTGGTGTTTAGTCATGCCAGCCACATGACCACGAAAATTGTCTGCAGACAAATGCTGGCTTCCTCAGCTAGGAAACAGAGATGAGCATCGCCCTCTAGAGTCAGACATGACTGAACATTAATGTCAAAGGGAAACCTTTACCTTTACCTTTTATTTATCCACAGAAGTTCATCTGTGGTTTCAGATTTAGTTGTCATTCTCTTAAAGTATCTTTCGGAGATCTTCAAAGGCAGACGTGCAAGCAACGCACTGCATTCATCAAACCAGGAAGTTGCCAGAGCATGGATAACTTTGGCCAGGCTGCCTCTGCAGTTGAGCACCAGTTGCGGAAGGTGCTCAGGATCATAATCACAACTTGGACTTCTGCAGGCAAAGGTGGGCCTAGGAGCAGGCTTGGCCTGCATATCCAAGAGTCCAAGAGTCCATATCAATTCTGTCATAAGGTACAAAAAGCTTGACTCTCTGGATATCTTATCCAGAAGTTGTAGCATCTCCACAATGGCCCGTCATATGTACAACTGTTGGAGGGCACCATTCTGCCTGACCTTGATGGGACATACCCTCTTTCTGACCCCTCCAAAAAGGTGAGTGTAAAGTTGGGGCTGGCCCCATTGAAGCAATCAGATTACATATTTTAAGATAAAAGAAAGCGAGCTCCTAAAGGCCTAACAGTAGTGCACAAGAAGGCAAGTTTTTGGAGATGCCACAGCTTCTGTAAGATGTCCAGCGAGTCCAACTTTCTATACCTTATGATGTACATATCTTGACATGGGAAGAGTGTAGTCCCTTCCAATACAGGTTGAGCAGCACCTTCCTAGGCAGATGCTTCAGCCAAACTGGCTGGAATGCTTGCAGAATACCAGCCTGGGGAAGGTTGTTCAACATAGCCAGTCAGTAATAAAGGGAACCTCCATAGATTTGCCCCGGCCTTTAAAAAAATTACCTAAGCCAGAAGCTGCAGCCCCTCATCGTTCCAGTAAATGTAATCAGTGACTCATGCTGGATCCTGGATTCAGTGTATGTTCAGAGCATGGAAGGGACTACATGTAGATCCACAGAGGGAAAGTTTAATCCAATTCACAGGAAGGGCCAACATGATGATATTCCTGAATCTCATCAAAAAAGCTTTCAAAGCATTCCGATTGAGGCAACATCTGATTTCACTGCCATTATCGTTTCGTCTCAACAATTGCTTAGGGGTTGCCTGGCATGCATTTCATAAGTCCTGACCTAACACAGGCCTCCGTCTCTTCTGCTTTCCCCTTTGCGCTCGCTCAGCTTGACCAGGGTGTTTTGGTGGTCTCACCTTCCCCCGCCCCCTTTTGGTTACCTCTAAAACATCCAGATGGGGCAACAAAATGGAATGAGGCACTAGCTCCCCATCTGTTGATGGGAAACTAAATACAGGGTTTTATTGTTTGGTAAGTAAGAACAGATACAGCCTCCACATCAAGGCCAAACTCTATGCTATTAAATCTACCCTTTGAAGTCCTCCATTGGGCTGACCAAGGACAGATGGTAAACTAGTATCACTTGATACTGGCTCAGGTCAAGTCGAAGTTCAAGATCAAAGGTAACCAGAGCCTCCATTCAGCTGTCAAATGAGTCATTCTGTATATTGAATGCCATCTAGTCACATCTAGTTCTGCAGGTTAAAAAATATTAAGTGGGTGCTTTTCTTTTGTATAATTTGTCAAAACGGATCTTTGGCGTCTCTGTAGCTGAATATGAATGGGACATTGTCTGGTGCGTGTGTGCATGTTTTAATGTAGCCTGGACTCTTTAGAAACGAAGACTTTAATACTAACCTTTGCATAGTACCATTGTCAGTTTGAACATATGGAAAAAACTGTCACAACTCACATGTTATGTTACCCTCTTGAAGGCTTTGAGTCAGCGTTGCTGCATCTCACATCTAGGGGTCAAATCCAGCTCACTTGAGCTCCTGATCCAGTCCCTGTTTGGATGCTGGGAAACCATTCTAAAAGGCTTGTTTATTGGTGGTAAGAGATTTAAGAAAAAATATGCTTGTTTGGGCAGTGGTTTTGGCCTCAAGCCTTTACTTGGTGTGCTTCAACACCATCCCATGAATCATGAGAAGAGAGACAGAGATTGGGGGTGCAGCTTGTTGCACCCCCAAATCTCTGGTGCAGATTTGGGATGGGTGGAGGGAACCTGAGGGCTTCAGATAGGTGGAAGGAAAGGGCAAACCCCACATAACTTTGGATACTGCCCAGCCATGGTATTATCATAGGGCATATGCACAGGTGAACTCTTGCTGTGTTGGAATATTTCAAAAGCATTTGCAAGAAGAGTAAAAACTGCTGATGTGATTCTATAACTGGTGTCCAACAACAGCAGGAGGTTGGACCTGATGGTCTTCTTGGTCCTTTCCAACTCTACAATTCTAAGATTCTATCAAATCATGTGACTCAGGGCATTGGTGCTCAGATTTTGCATTTGTGGAAGCCAGCAATGTTTCTAGCAGCAAAGGACCTGCAAAATGTTGTTTCCACTCATTAACATGGCTTGCCCCATCCTGGTGCATTTCGGCTGTGTTGGAATTTGTACGCAGCATCCCTGCCAGTCTGGTCATGACTCTGGAGGGTATCTGAGTCAGGAAGGCTGCTCTGCTGTTTAATGAAAAGCAATGCTTTTATTATAGAAATAGGCTCAGCAACCCAGTGTATGGTCCCCTTTTGGATTGAAAGTAAGTACGTTGATACCAAAGTGCCATAAATGAAGGCAAAGAGGCTTTAAATAATGCAGTATAGAAACCAAATAATCTCTCCACTGCTAACACAGTTACGAAGGGATTCTTTAGTACAGTTTCTTCCTTCTCATCTCTGCTTGAGTCTTGGGCAGACAACTCATTCTGAGAAGAAGAAGCAGAGCTAACCCCAAAAATCAAAAGGCCCAAATGAAAAGTGAGACACGAGAAGGGGCAAATTGTTGTCAAATAGGGGATTCTCCTTATTAAATGGCACTGCGTGTGTGCCCCTTGCAACACAGTTCTCCCCGCTGCTGTGTTGCTATGTTGGGAACCAGTGTGTTGCAGCAGCAGAGTCCTGGACTGGGAGTTGGAAGGACTGGGTTCTAGTCACTTCTCAGCCATTGAGCTCACTGGGTGACTTCGGCCCATCACTCATTCTCAGCCTCGGCTACTTGACAGGGCTGTTACGAGGGAAAATGGCGCTTTTGTGAGCTGGCTTGAATTCTTGAAAAAGGAAGAAAGGTGGGATATAAATGCAATAAAATGCAACTATGAACAATTAAGCCACCGAGAATAAAATATAACAGTATATTATAACAAAGAAGTATAACAAAGAAGCTCAATCAACATCAGGAAATATTTTAAACAGATTAGAACTCTAAAAGTTTAGCATTTGAATGGGCAAAAAGACTGTAGCAAGAGGACTGATTTCACTGGAATCCAAGTCTATCAAAATAGGAAAGGGAAAGACTTTGCACGGGTATGTCTTGCTTCTGCCTCTTCTCAGGGCCAATGTTAAGGGGAGGCATGTTTGGGGTCACCTTGGACTTGCTCTTCCTTTGAATCTATTCAGCCTACCAGTCCACTTGCCTCTTGCTTTGGACCTGACAATATTGTTGTTGCTTTGCTTTGCTTTGCTATCTCACCTTTTTCCTTTTGTAAGGAACCCGAGGCAGCTTACACAGCTCTGTCTTATCTTCACAGCAACATTCCTGTGAAATAGGTTGGGCTGAGAGTCTGTGACTGGCCCAAACCCATCCAGTGGGATTCCTGGCAGAGTGGGGACTAGAGCCCAGATCCCCCAGGTCCCCAGTCCAGCTCTCTGGCTCTCAACAGTGCAGGGCAAAGGAGCATGTTTCTAGCTCCCTGGTAAAAACAGCCAGAAAGAGGAGGCCACCAGCTTCTGGTGGCAATGGCGGGGCCCAGTGTTGAAGGCCCACTGAGACTGTCTTGTCCAAGAACCCTCAAGGACTTGGGCTGCCCTGGCCCCTCTTTTTATCTCTATGCTCTGCTTAATGTCCTTGCAGATTTCCTCAGCCAAACACTTTCTCTATTCAATTGCACTTTAGCAGAATGCTTTTATTTTTGAAGGATTGTGTGGTACAGTTCAGTTCCATGAAATTTCACTTAAGTGCCCCAAGATCCATGGATATGACGATTACTTAAACTGTAAGTAATGGTTGCATGCAAAAATTAGGAAACATATTGTGCTTTAGATATATTACATTTAAATTAGTTCTTATTATAAATGGGCTAGAAAATGGATTTTTAGCTCTGGCTGGCCGAAGAACCAACATTTCTCTCTAGTTCATTTATTTAAATATATTCAGGCCAGATTGAAATCCATATTGCTTGACATTAATTGAGTACTGAAGCATCAGTGTACTCAAGTTTCATAAACCACTGATGACTGAGTTTTTACTGGCTTGATTTAAAAATATACCATCCCTTTTATAGGAAAATGATGTTCTGTTTATAAAGTCATTTCCAGAGCCCACCATTAAATGCCATACATCTTAATAGAATGAATTTAAATATGACATTTGTACTATTGCGATGACATCTTGTTTGCTAAGAAAATTATATTTTTCTCCATTTGATAATGTATTTTTTACAGAGCCCTTCTGTGCAATATCCTAAGTAAACATGTTTCTCTTTTTCAAGAGGACTTGAACTCAAAGATAAGCCAATGCAGGCAAGAAGCTTTCAAGTTTTGGGAGGAGGAAGAGAATAAGAATAATTCTTATTCACAGGAAGCTGCCTTACATCGAATCAGAATGTTGGTCTGTCTCGCTCAGGACCCTCTGGGGTCCTCATCCAACCCACTGGACTTCACTCAGCACCATGTCTTTCCTCCCAACCGCCAACTGCTTGGTGGCATCCTGGCTTTTCTCTGTGTACTCTCCCCCTTCCGAAAGGCTGAACTGCCTCTCTGGAGTCTTTTGTGCTGACACTTCGAGCTTTAGTATCAAATATGCTGGCCTGCGTAGAATTTTGGCTGCCTGCCCCTTTTTGTCTTTGGCCTCGTCCACCACCAGAACGAGGCCCCCAAGACCTCTGAAACGGAATTCAGTCCTTGGGCAGGAAGGTCTTTGTTCCTCAGGCCGAAAGAGATGCATGGTCGAGAAGAAGTGGGCGTGAGTTGCTCAGACTTTGCATTTGTGGAAGGAAGCAGTACTTTTGGTGGAAAAGTCAGGGATGATGGTTCTTGCAGTGAAACATCGGGCAGGCTACAAGGTGCCCAGTGCAGGTCTGGGCACTGTTCTCTGTTTGCACCATTAACACAGGAAGTCCACCAGGAAATGCAGAAGGGTAGTTGGAGTGATGGATTATGGGCTCAGTAAGGCACAGGAGTGGGCAAGCTTCAGCACCCTATCCACGAACGCCTTGTCTTGATCGAGCTATTACGCTATGCAAACAGGGCAAACATGGGGAAAGAAACCTCTGTCTGCTTAGCACATGCCTAGTGTGGCCTTGATGGAAAGCAGTGAAGCAGAACAAAATCGGCCCTTGGCAGGATGCGCCTGGCTTCCGCTGAGGGGGCCCTCACATGACTGGCTGGCATGGCCACCAGGCAAGCCAAACAAGATACTATATCAATTATATAATTCTTGCTTGCCAGTAATTTGTTTATTATATTTAGATCCTGCTTTTCCTCCTTTCAAGGAACTCAAGGCAGCTCACATAATTCTCCCCCTCTTCCTCCCAGTCTTATCTTCGCAATAACAACCCTGTGAAGTTGGTTGGGCTGAGAGTCTCTGACTGGTTGAAAGCCGCCCAGGGCTGGATCTGGAACCCAGACCTCCTGATTCCCATTCCTGCACTCTTAACCATTGCTCCACGCTGCCTCTGGTGGGTGCCAAGTAAGAGGCCTGTGGGGGCACACTGGTGCCCATGCACACCCTGTTCGACCCCAGGAACATGCCATGCTGAGGTGGTATATTGCACACTGCATGCATGTGTGCAAGTGCGGGAACCAGTGTGGTGGAGTGCTTACACTTTTGGACTGGGACTCAGTGGACCTGAAACCCTTTTTATTTCCCCAATGTTTTAAGACCTGACTACCTGCTACCTGATGATGGGCAATTGGGGTTTTATTATTGCTAAATTTTAGGGCACTGTATTTTATTTTTTTCTTTTCTTATGTTTTGTATTGTTAAACCAGCCAGAGACTTCGGTAATGGGACGGTCTACAAAGCGTTTACAGAAATAAATATATATATAAATCCATAAATTCTAGTCCCCACTTGGCATGGGTTACTTTGGGGCAGCCACTGACCAGCAGACTAACCTACCTCACAGGGTAACTGTGAAGAGAAGATGGAGAAAAAGAAGAGGGCATGCACTTCCTTCAGCTCCTTGAATCCAAGGTGGAAACAAAATGTGAGAAATTTTAAGAACTGGCAAGCAGGTCCTCTCCTTTGAAAGCTTGTTGTTGTTGCTAGTCCGGAAGTCGTGTCTGACCCATCCCGACCCCATGGACAACATTCCTCCAGGCCTTCCTGTCCTCCACCATCCCCAGAGTGGAATGGCTCACATGAAAATGATGTGCTTCAACTTTGAAAGCTTACATGACAATGTCTTTGCTTGCCCTTGGGATGCGACAATGCACCTCTTTTTCACCTCCACACACTGTTGAGGCTACCTGCCCACCTGGAAGCTGTCATTATCAGCCTGAAAGGGCCCATGGTTGGGGTGAATTTGTAGCATCCTAATACCAAGAAACTGATATGGCCGTGGCATAAAAGCTTTCATTTGTGGGGTCACAGTGGTGCACCAATCCAGCAGCGATTCCTCATGAGGCCCAAGCTGGGCTTTGCTTGCGGCCCTCCTTGTGCCGAAGGACAATTACATGGCGTTTCTTTAAGGGAGGGACCTTCCCGAGGAGCTGGCCCTTAAAGCGTTTGTGCCATTATGGTTTATAAACAGTGGGCTAATTGAAGACTGCAATATATTTAATGGGATTGGGGGTGGGTCTTTTGGGACCAGGCTACAAGGAAGCATCCTTGTTCAGCAGTCCATTAGGCAGACAACTGCAGTGCCAAAAATGGTCACACAATCCCAGCAGGCCCAAATCGTTAATGGGACACTAAGCGCCAATTAAGGGCATGGCCCAAAAGACCAAGGTGAAAAACATGGTCCTCAGTGCCTCTCCCAGGGGACCTCTTTAATCTTGCTGCTTGATTTCAACCGCAGCAATACAATGAGCAGCAGCAGCATTGTTTACGCTGAAAAACCAGGCCTCGTTGTCCAGGATTTAAATAGCAGGAAACAAAAGAGGCAACCCAAAGGAAATGGGAACATGCTTCTTCAAACTTAAATAAATCTGTTTAAATAAAGCAGACAAATGGAAAAACAAAAAACAGAAGAACACCTCGTACTTTCTCTATGTCTAGAGCTGCAGTTTCACTATGCCAAACCTTAACCCAACAAATGGCATTTAAACATTGGAAGCAGGCCTTAATTTCAAAGGGTGGTGGCACAGCTCTTCCTCCCCTCCCCTCCACATGACTTTGTATATGGGCCACTGGAGGAAATGCCAGGCAGGTTAGGTTGGCACAGAGATGCCATGGACTAGAATCCTCCACATCTGGGATGCTCAGTGGTCCAGGATCCATACAGTCACTTCAGGCTATATTGAGCCACGTGTTTGGATGGAGTGCTCAAGCAGCAGCATCAGTCTGAGTTGCTGGCTCCAGAAGCCACTGGGTTGCCTCTTCATGTTGTAGGCTCTTTGCTCTCTGCCTCACCGACCTTCCTCCAGGTTTGAGGGCTTCCTCGGCAAGGTCTTGATTGCTATTCCTTCTTCTTGAGGCAGTGGGTGGGTCTGGGAAGCTACTTGCCATCACATTTCCCACAATGCCCCAGAAGAACATAACATTGCTCCAAGACTGTGCTGGTTCCAGGCCTGTGGGCACAGGAGTTTCAGCGTGCTTCTCTTCTCACCACCGTTCCCGTCAGTTGCTCCCTTTTCCACCTCACCGCTTGCTTCTCAGGTGGAGGACCAGCAAGTGAGGGGGCAGTGGCATATTGCTTCTCCTTCCTATCCCCAATTATTGCCTGGACCACAGCAAAAGGCAGACGAACATGGCGCTTTCAGTGATGAAGGAGAGGAGCCCTTGCCGGCTGCTCCTTCTGGGTGTGGCCCTCGGCATAAGTCCCGCCATTCCTCCCCTTGACACCTTGGTGCGGGAGAGAGAAAACCGTGGGCTGGCTTCCCAGATGCAGCTAGGACTGGGTACAGCCTGGAGTGAGGGGCTGGATGGGTGAGACGGAAAAAGCAGGGGTCAGCACCATTGCTGTCGCCATCTATTATGTATTTATTAGATTCATATCCTGCCTTTTTGTTGTACAAAGAACTCAACGTGGCTTCTATCGTTCTCCTCTTCTGGCTCTCGGTCTTATCCCCACAGCAAGTACCCTGTGAGGCAGGTTGGGCTGAGAGTCTGTGACTGGCCCAAAGTCACCCAGTTGGCTCCATGGCTGAGCGGGGACTAGAGCCCAGATCGTCTGAGTCCCAGTCCTGCAGTCTTGACCACTACACCACGCTGGCTCTCTACAGGTCACTGGGATGACCTGTAGGAGGAGGAATAGGAGAGGAAGGGGAGGACCACATCCATCAGGCTCACCATGGGTTGCTTGCAATGACAACCCACCCACTGTGGATTATTGTCATGGTGGATTTGTGTGTCTCAAAGGCAACTCCAGCACCTGGCCCAAAGTCACCCAGTTGGCTCCATGGCTGAGAGGGGACTAGAGCCCAGATCGTCTGAGTCCCAGTCCCGCAGTCTTGACCACTACACCACGCTGGCTCTCTACGGCCTTCAGCAACTGCAGCAGTGACTTTGGTTTGCACTCCATTTTCCCACAGCAAGGATGCTGCAACATTTCCTGATGGCCTCAAGTCTCAAGACACCAGAGGCCTCCTGATCAGACTATGGTGAGATGGACTGCATTTGTATTTTAACAACAATAATTGTTCTTGAAATTGCATTGATACTTATCAATGAACAGATGCAATTTTCCTTTTTGCAAATTAGTTCCCTCTTTCATCTTTTTTATTTTTGTGTGTACAGGGTGGTGCTTTTCCTCTTTTCTGATGAATCGTAAGTAGCCAGTGTAATTTACCTGCCTTCAGCCTCCTCTGTGAGTTACAAATTTAGTCCTGGCCTTCCTCCTCTAGTTCTGACAACTTGCAGAATCCACATGGAATCTGCAAGCGAGATCTGGGAAGGGAGGCTGCATTTCTGCCCACATCTGGTAATTAATGGAAAGTCAAATGAGGGAGGGCTCAACTACTGAATATTCCTGCTCAGCTTTCCCCCAAAATCTGAGATTTCATCACATAGTTTCAAAGCCATCTTGCACAGCCTAAGGACTAGAAACTTTAAACCAAGAAAAGAAAAGAAAAGAAAAGAAAAGAAAAGAAAAGAAAAGAAAAGCTGAGCTATACTATGTTCTGAATTCTGTGCCTGCTGACAATTGTGCAGGTAGACTGTGAGGCTGAAGAATAGAAACCACACTGGGGGACGTGTGTTTCTGGAAACAGACAGAAAGGAATTGCTTGAAGATGCTACAGTTGCACAAGGATGTTACTTGGTGACACGACAGCTGCCAGCAGGAAATTAAGTTTGGGACCGGCAGGGTGGCTACTTTGTGGTGGCACCGCTCATGCTACTTGCTTTAGTGTGCCAGTGACTGCCACCTGATGAGGCTGAAGCCTCCTAAGGCTTTAAAGTATAGCAGCAGCAGCAGCAGCAGCAGCAGCAGCAGCAGCAGCAGCAGCAGCAGCAGCAATAATAATAATAATAATAATAATAATAATAATAATAATAATATAGCTTTCATTGGCAAGGTTGTCAATGTATGTGTGCTGGCTTTCTGATACTTCTGGGTGGCAAATTTCATCTGCTATGAAGAACATCCTTATGGGTTCAATCCAATGTAAACTTTTTATCTCTAAAGGGAGCCCTTTGAAAAAAAATTGAGATCTTTAAGGATTTAAGAATGCAAACAAAAAAAGTAAATTTCTATTGCTTTCTGCAGTGAGGCATCTCACAAGCAGTCGCAGGGGCTCGATTCTTTGTGCCATTTCATGCATTCTTCTTGCAGCCAAGCTCCAGAGTCAGGTGGGTGGTGAACTCTTCACCTCCTGTACTCTTGTGTGTCCCGCTGGAACCTCAGCCAGAAGTCCCTGGAACAAACCAGGGGACTCTAGCAAGACAAGCTGGAGTTGCAGACTTCAGGGGCTTTCAAGTGAGCAACCGGTGTGGCACAGTGACTACAGTTTTGGACTAGGAGTTGGGAGATCTGGGTCGTCATTCCCACTGAGACATGAAGGTCGTGGGATGACTTTGGATGTGTCACTGACTCTCCTAGTTCACAGCATTGTGGGGAGGATAGAATGACGAGGGAGAAGGTTATGGAAGCTGCTTTGAAGGAAAAGGGTGGGACAGGAAAAAGGGTGGGAAAGTGTGGGGAAAGGAAAAACTGGAAGTTATCTGAGATCTCATTTCCCCAGATGATTTTCCCTAGCCTGCCTGCCTGCATGAAGATTACAGCTTCTTAGAGGGACAATCTCCTGGTCTGGAGGGGAGAACACAGACGTCTCTCACCACCCTTCTTGTCTGTCATGTGTTCTGCCGTGCTCTGTGCCATGTTGGAAAAGGAAGTCCTCAGTTCCTTGGGTGAACATGGGCCAGGTTGTCCCAGAAGACCTTGCCCTGGGCTCTGAAGGTTCATGACTTTTGGCCTTGAGTTCTGTATTAGGAATTTTGTCATGTTCTTTAGCATGGACTCGACTGCCTCTTCCTCTTCATCAGCTGTTGCTCAGAGCTGGGGTGGAAACACTCAGAAATGGTGGACACTAAAGAATTCTGCCCAAAGTGGTTGCAGTTGACCAGCCCCTCAGCCATCTAGACTGATGTCTTACCATAGCAGCCAAGATCAGGATGGAGAGAGATAGCTGTTCAAATAGCTATTTACATATAGTATCTACATGTCCCTCTTTTGGAGAGCCAGTGTGGCGTAGTGGTTAAGAGCATGGGACTGGGACTCAGAGGATCTGGGTTCTAGTCCCCGCTCAGCCATGGAGCCAACTGGGCGACTTTGGGCCAGTCACAGACTCTCAGCCCAACCTACCTCACAGGGGTGTTGTTGTGGGGATAAGATGGAGGAGGAGATGTAAGCTACCTTGAGCCCTTTGTAGGAAAAAGGCAGGATATAAATCGAAATCGAAAAGAAGGCACCCCAGAGGACAAACTGGACAAATCAGGGAAATTCAATTTCCCTCTCTTTCAACTATTTTTCAGTATTCGATTCTGTTCATCTTGAATTTTGAGAAGTCTTCCATTCTTAAATTTGGTTCATTCCAAACATTTGAGTTTTCATTAAAAGTCTACATAAAAATTTACTAGGATGACCAAGGCGGAGGGGTATGGAAAGCAATGATTGATAGTGTGGCCAAGGGTTGGACACAACTGAGTGGCTGATGATGATGAAAAAAATTTATAAGCATTTTATATAACTTGTTCCTAATGCATGTATTTATGCCTAACACATTTTTAAACAGTTTACCTAATATAATGCTTTTTTGATACTGGATTTTTGTGCATATTTTGACTGGAAAACTTGGTTGGAAAATTCAGAAATCTTGAAGGATAACTGACCTGGTTTGCATATGGGTTCAAGCATGTAAAATTAAGTAAGTTTGCATTAAAAAGCAAACCGAATCAATTTCTTCCCCATCTCTAATGACAACTGCCTATTTGTATCTTTCCTGCCTCACAAATGCATGGTGTGAGAGCATCAGCTATCTACACACAGTCGCAACAAAATGGCAGCCATGGGCAAGCTTTTGGCACACATGCTTCTGCCCCTTAAGTTGGATGCTCAGGAACCACTTCAGAGGGTGCAATTTCCAGCAAAATCACCATTAAAGATGATCTATGAAAGCTTAAGTTTTGGTTTTCCTCTTTTGGAGATCCAGCACACAGGGTTCTTATTTTTTATTTTTTGAACATGTCGAAGTCTGGCAAAGATCAGCCATGTTTTCTTTTTAACTGTTATTTTGTCTTTCTCCAAAAAGACACCTGCTGAAAATCCACAGCCAGTCTCTAGGTTCAGTTTCATTCTTTGTGTACATGCAGTACTCTCATATTCCCACCTGAGGTCATTAGCCACAAGGTAGGTTAAAAAACAAAGTATTTGCCTCTGTCCTTCAGCGGTGCCCCAAACCCCATTAAATCCTCATTACTGTTCAGCTAATTATTTTGAAAGCTAGCATATTACCCTGTTGAACAGCATTCGCTTCAGCAGAATGCAGTGTTTACTTGGCTGCAGCTTTCAAGTAAAAATATGTATGTGGAGGCAAATCTTACTGAGCTGACAAGAGGGTTTTCCCAAGGAGAGCCAGTCAAGGCAGACTTTGGGCAAGACAGATGTGGCATACGTTGTGAGAGTTTCTACATGCAAGGGGGTTGTTTGATCATTTAATATCTCAGAACAAAAACTTAGAAATGAAAATGGATCCAAGTGTTCAAAGCTCAGTTACAAGACTGTCAACCAAATAACTTTTCATGGGCTAGCCAGTTCTTTTAAAGTAGTTCAGTCAGCCATTCAGCCATGCATATTCATAATGCCTTAATATAGCTTAAGAGAGGAAGAAGAATGCAATTAGTTAGGCTCGGGGCCTTCCATTTTACTGGGCTCAGAGATCTGGGAAGACACCTGGCTGTGCCTGGAGGTGGAACCTGCCCCAACATGGCAAGCAGTTTTCTTCACGGAGAGAAACCAATTCCACCACAAGTGATCTATTTCTCCTCACCCCACAGCAACTAATTCATCCCCCCATTTCTCTTCCCGCCTTTCTCTCTGACACATACACCCATACAAGCACGCCATGCATCCATACAGACACATCTGTCTCACTGCAAGTGCTTGAAAACTCACACTCTCTTTTGGGACCCTTGCAAAATCCCCCTACCAATCACCCTTAAACAGTGCAGCCCCCATTAATTTAAGCACCCCACTCCCCCAGTCTCCCAGGTTGTCTTTCCAGGCCCCCTGTGTTCAGTTCCGGGCTCCACATTACAGGAAGGATATAGCCAGGTTAGAGTCAGTGCAGCGTAGGGCCACAAGGATGGCGGCCGGTTTGCAGGGGATGCCGTATGAGACGAGACTGAGGGAACTGGGTCTCTTCAGCCTGGAGAAGAGGAGACTCCGAGGGGATCTGTTGGCGACATACAGATATGTGAGAGGATGTCACACAGAGGTGGGTAGAGACCTGTTTTTCCCCTGCAGAGGAAGGCAGGACATGCTCCAATGGAGCAAAGCTCAGGGAGCCAAGGTTCAGTTTGGATGCCAGAAGCACTTCCTGACAGTTAGGACCCCGAGGGTGTGGAATGGGCTTCCCCGGGAGGTGGTTGAGGCCCCATCACTGAGGGTATTCAAAGATAGGCTGGACATGCACATGGTGGGTATGTCATGAGTGGAGCCGGCTGGAGTCAGGGGCTTGACTAGATGGCCTGGGATGCCCCTTCTGACTCGCTCAGTTTCTATATTTCTGTATTTCCCACTAGCTCCTCAGTATGCTCCTTCTTTTTCCTGCTGCCTTCCCTGGCACTACTCTCCAACTGGCTGGCTTGCCACTGCCTTGCCACATCCCCCCAGCCCAGTTTAACTAGACAGTAGTGGCAGGAGTCGCTTTTGACTCCCTCCTCCACCTCCTCCTCTTTCTGGTGGCACCGTGTGAAGGAAAGCATCAGCCCACAGCCATCCACCCCCGTCCTTAGCCAAGAATGGCCATGATCCCCACTAGTGGCCCAGAGGTATTTATGGGGAGTGGAGAGGCCAGGGGCTGGAGGCCCTGCTTTGAAGCAATGCTGTCAATAAGGAAGCACATTCTTTGCCTTTTAAAGCAGCGGGAGTAGGATATTTTGGTGAGCGTGAAGAGACCTCATTTCTGCAGGCACCACATTTTCAGCTCCCGTGCTGGTCTACTCACTGGGAGTAAACCATCCTTATACCTTACATTCCCAGCCTGACGTTCTCCAGAGGTTGTGGACTACTACTCCCATCAACCCTAGCTTGCAGAACCAGTGGTTGTGGGTGATGGGAATGGTAGTCTAACGCATCAGGAGAGTGCTAGATTCATCCTCGATTAAATTATGCATTGCTGCATTTGTTTATTTATAAAATTTGTACGCCGTCCAATTACTAACGTCTCTGCTGCATGCTATATTTAAGAATACAAGAAAAGCGATGCTGGGTCAGACCAAGGGTCCATCTGGTTCAGAGTTCTGTTCCCTCGGCGGCCAACCCACCGCCCAGGGGGAACTCACAGGGAGGCACAAGTGTCACAGCATCCTCCCACCTTTGCTTCCCAGCCACTGGTGTGCAGAGACACGTTGCTTCTGGTACTAGAGGAAGCTCGCTGCCATCAGGCTTAGTAGCCATGGGTAGCCTTCTCCTCCATGAATTCTTTTTAACGATATCCAGTTGGTGGCTATTGCTACCTCTTGTGGAAGTGAATTCCATAGGCTAGCAAGAAGATGCTTTCATGGTGCCTGTGCTGAATCCCCCACTAATCAATTTCATGGGATTCTGTTCCTATGAGAGCAGGGGAAGCATCTCCCTTATGTATGGAGGGGGCATTTGGAGAGCGGTGCTGGATGATGACAGTAGCTTACGAGCAGATGGGTTTGTGTACAGAACGTGGACAAATGCACCTCGCTGCCCCATTGCCACCCTACATTGCACAGGCCCTCTATCTACATAAACGCTCCCCATCATAATGATGGAGATCTTGGTAGTCATACAATAAAGAGAAGGGATAAGCAAAACGAGAGAGATGCTTGCTAATATAATATGTTGGATTATATATAATTGCAATTACTTCCAGCTAATCTATGGAGAGTGCCAAGTATTCCCGGTGGCTCTCCAACTGTTCTTAAATATTGCAGTAAAATAAGGAAAGACGCAACGGTGCATTGTCACGGAGGCCTTCCTGACACAAATGCACCGCACAATTATCAGGAGATGAAGGGCTTCCAGAAGCCCTGCTCAATGTATTCAGCTTCATAATAGGGCTTTTTTTGTACCATCACTGGGATTTTTTTAAAGAGAGTATTAAATTAACTTTGTGCCAGTGAATATTATATTGGGACAAGGGACTAGATGAAATGATTAGAATAACAGCCTTAGAAAAGATCACATCTCCCCACTGTGCCAATGTATTTGACTCCATACAGCAGTTCCTTTAAGCCACCATTCACAGCGAACGGTAGCAGCTCCCTGCCAAGATCTAAGTTCTGCATCTTTTGAATGGCAAATGATTAGAACTAGGTCAGGGCTAAGAAGGAATAACCGATTGTTAATCTGCTTTTGGGGAGCAGAGATTGATAACGCATGACAAGAGGACATGTACACAGTTTCCCAATCCATGAGCGCCTGGAAAAATAAACACATCCCATTTCACGAGGGAAAGTGGGCATACATTGTCCTTCATGGAGGTGATCCCCTCAAAATCAGGAAAAATGCCATCTTTCTATGCAATATTTTTCTTTGTTTACAAGGAGACCCTCACAAAATACATATCACACAGTTTCCATGGGGATGCTATATGTTGGTTTCCATGGGGATGTGGCTGACACAGGAAGAGGAAATGTGTCCAGGACTTGGGATATTTTTTTTTCAGAGTGAAAATGGAAGGGTAGACCTATCTTCCCCTCTGTCCTCCTCTGAATACCTCTTAGAAACCCTCCTGCTCCATCTCCAAAACACGATCCTTCTTTTAAGGGGATGAATGGTCCCACAAAAATGATGGAATTTTGGGCCTCCACCCCATATGGCATAAAGCTGGCCGATATTTTAAGGTCTTCCTCTGTGACTCTTCTCTAGCTGCTCCTGATTTTGGATATTAAGGAAGTTGCAATGGGACTAACTCTGTGGCAATGGGACTAATGACTCTGGGGCATTTTCCCTTTTATTACACACACACCACAGCTGCATTTGATGGGCACCAACACTGCTATAATTTCAGCAAGAGGTTAAAATGATTGTGCTTTCCCTTGATGATTAACTCAGTTGCTCTTCCATTTGCTGCTTTCAACATTTTGTCAATCTTTATTCTTTATTTTAAAGGTTTTGCATTTTTCTGTATTTGCTGCAGACTTTATTGTGATTTTTTGTTGACACTATTGGGGCTTGTAGTGGAAAGGCAGGGTAGGAGGATGAAAGACTCAGGCTGTGGGGAGCAAGAGGAAAGGCCAGCTGGGGCAGGTGTTCTCACTGGATTCTAGCCCCATCCCAGGTGCCGATTCAGATGAGGAACATCCCGTGAGGAGCAAGGGTTAGCTCAGGGTCAGGAGATGCAACAGGAAGACAAGGAGGTGAATATCCTATTTTTTTCCTTAGAGATACTAGCTAGTACTGATCTACATGGTTTTAGGAAGATAAGCAATATGTAGACCGACCCTATGCATGTTCACACGTATGTAAGCCCAAATTCAGTGGGATATAGAGTCAAGATAACAGGCATGTGGGACCTCTGTGATCAGATCTCCTTGTTTTGTTTGGTTGTCCTTAAAGCAGCTGCTCTTAGGTAATATACATCATACACCAGGATGCAGGGTTTTCCCTGAGACCTGCTCCTCATCTGTCAATCATTTTTCCTGGTGACCTAATCGGTGCCAGGTGGCTGGGTCATGTAACCACCGCTGTAATTCCTTACAAAGGCCAGGTAGCATCGGCTCGGAGGACATGGAGAATTAAAATGGTGAGCCAGAGGGAGGGGCTTGGAACAGCTATTTTAATTTCCTGCATTGCCGCCCCCCCCCCCTCACAACCTAGCACCACTCTGGGAAACCGAAATTACAAAGCAACTGTGCATTTCTCACAATGCTGAGAAGGTGGCTTTCCTCTGCAGCTTTGTGGGAGATTTAAATGGTAACTCTAACTTCAGCAAACTGTCATAAAATCAGACATTTACTTTATTTTTATTAGATTTGTATCCTGTCTTTTTTTCTTACAAAGAATTCAGAGTGACTTATATTGTTCTCTTCCTCCTGCTCTCAATCTTATCCATGCAACAACAACCCTGTGAGGTAGGTTGGGCTGAGGGGCTGGTACTGGCCCAAACTCACCCACTGGCTCCATGGCTGAGTGGGGACTAGAACCCAGATTGCTTAAGTCCCGGTCTCACACTCTTAACCACACACACACACACACACACGGGGGGGGGGGGGGGGGGGGGGGGGGGGGGGGGGGGAGAGAGAGAGCATGGGCGCCATTGTTCATATACAGAGAGAGAAATAAGTCAAATCCTATAATCCAACACTGCCCTGGATAGGTTCATCCTTGTCTGTGTTTGAAATGAAAGCCACATTTGAAACAATTTCTTAGAGTGGAAAATACTCATATATCATCTAGGGAAAGTTATGCTATTATACTTGAGTGATAGAGAAAACACACACACACACACACACACACACACACACAGAGGGGAGGGGGGCATCCACCAAAAAGATTTTTGGGGGGGTTTCAAAATAATCTTTATTATATGAGGATTATCATAATTGGCATTTCAATTATGACTGATTCTAGTCTTAAAAGGGGGTTATAATAGCACTCGCCATCTGAAAGTGAATTACTGTCATTAAGTTAAAGGTGCACTTTATCATTTAGCTTTGCTCCATTTTTAATGCTCAGAGGCACACAAGGCCTTCTGTTTTGTGAGTTAAAAAAAAAGACCCTCCCTCCCCACAAAACCTCTTTAAATATTGCATGTTACGGTTTGGTATTCACTAAAATGATTCTGAAAAGTCAGGTGACAAGGTACTCTGATGGATTCCTCATGTCAGCAATAAAGAATAGTGGGGATCTCTGAAGATTTAGGCCTTAGAAATATCAGAGGAGATCATCTCTCATTTGCTTGCCCTGCTCTAATATATATAAAAGGTGTTTAGAAAGGTGGTATTGACCTTCTCCCTTCCCAGGGTTAACCTCCATGCAGGAATCTGTTCCAACCATTCTTACTTGTTCCTGGAAGGCTTGAGGGAATCTTAACAAAGTTTCCCCCATCCTGTGACAGGGATTCCCTTTCAACTCAAAGGATCTCAGTGGGCAGCCAGGCTCTGGATCAGTGGGAGATTGTGGACAGCACCACTTAATTGCCCACAGTGCCTTAGAAGCTGCTGCATGTGGGCAATGAAATTCATATGAGGCTGCCTGATCACCATGACTTGGGGCACAAGCCACCCAAACATGGGGCATGGCGGGAGTCATGGCGGCTGCCCAAAGATGCAGCATCTTCATGCTGGGCCTGTTCTAGACTTGCTTGTTGCTGAAGAAAGGACATGCATGATCGAGAAGGAGGGCAAAAGGGGACACTGAGAGCTAAGCTCTTAATCTCTTGCAAGGAATGCACAGCTACTCTGAAGTAAAAAGAAGTTAGGACCTATGGCATGTTAAAATAACAAGTGGTTTAGCTCTGATTACATAAAACGTGCATTTGCTAATTTATAGGTCCATAGTTGGTATCAATTTAAACAGAAGTACCTGATATCTCATCATGCCAGGAAAGTCTCTGGCCAGTGGACCTCTTTTCTCCCCTGCAGAGGAAGGCAGGACGCGCTCCAATGGAGCAAAGCTCAGGGAGCCAAGGTTCCGTTTGGATGCCAGGAAGCACTTCCTGACAGTCAGGACCCCGAGGGTGTGGAATGGGCTTCCACGGGAGGTCGTTGAGGCCCCAGCGGTGCGGGTGTTCAAGGATAGGCTGGACTTCCACATGGTGGGCATGTCGTGAGTGGAGCCGGCTGGTGCTGGAGGTCAGACTAGATGGCCCGGGAGTCCCCTTCTGACTCGCTCTGTTTCTCTGTTTCTAAAACACACCCTTGCAATACAGACATCCCAAACCTCAATCTTTTCAAATGAAACCCAAGTTCTGCTCAATTTAAAATTATTTGTCTATGCCCAAATAGGGCAATTCCTAAAGTGAGCCCTGTTCAATCCCTGCATGACTTAAGAAATTTGCGGGGCAGGTCTGTTTTGATACAAGAGACGAAAGACACTGCCCAGGGAGTCCCATGTGGGGTATTGGGTGGGTAGATAGATCCAATAAACAAACAAACAAGGTGTTCCCATGATGTGCCACTCCAGTCATGCCCTGGGCTGAAGCTGTTGTTGCTCCACAGCCTTATTCGGTCATTGCAGAAATTGGTTGTGGCAACTCCCGAGCAGGAGCGTGCGCTGGCCAGAACCTCAGCCCTGCGGAGCTCTGGGTCATGGCAATCCTCTGCGCATAAAGATGAGCCCTTCCCTGCAGAACATGGCCTTGCACGCGTGGATGCCAAGGGGAGGAACCAGTTGGTGCACATGGCATTGGGAAGGAGGTCTTTGGAACAGCCTGGCTTCCCACTTGCGTGTTCCCATGAAATCTTTCAGTAGCAACTGGATGAGAAACATTATAGGGGTCTACAGAGGACAGCATATGTAGCCTTTCCAATCTTCTATCTATGCTTCCGAATAGAGTCTTCCAACTTTGCTGTCATCGCTCATAAACATTATTCATTTATTTACATATATTTATAGACCGTCTATAATAGCTGAGTCCTTCCTAGGCAGCTTACAATGCAAAACATACTAACAGAGTAAGAACACATTAAAAACCAATCAAAACATAATGAATTAAGTATCTATAAAATAATTAAAAAGGGCCGCATCATACAGGCTAAATGTTAAAAATATTCCTAAAAAGACATGTCTTTGCCTGGTGCTGAAAGGAAAATGGACATGGCGCCAGGTGAATTTCCCCAGGAGGGAGTTCCGAAGATGGGGAGCAGCAGCAGAAAAGGCCCTTCACCTGGTTGCCCCCCCTCTCCTCTCCCTGAGGGGAGGTTCTCGTTGAAGGGCCTCCTGAGCTGATCTAAGCGGGTGGGTAGGTACATATGGGTGAAGACAGTCCTTTCGATGTGCGGATGGACACACCTCAGTGTGGTGAACAAGGCATCCTGGGCTGGCTCAAAAAAGGCCCCTTCCGCGCTTGCCTTTTCGCTTCCATGCCTAGGTGTTAGGCTGCACCACGGAGGCCCTGCAGGATGGAGGATGCGTGCTTTGCAAGCACAAAGATCCTACGCTCAGAGGGGAGCATCTCCATCCTGCTTGAGACCCTGGAGAACCACTGCCAGCCAGTGCTGGGACCACTGGGAAAGGTGGATATATGGCCTGATTCAGTTCAAGGCAGCTTCCTGGACTCCCAGACTCTGGATACCTCTACTTTCCGAAGCAAAGGCAAGTGTGGAAAGGAGGCACGGCCTTCTCCAAAGTGGCACCATTTCTTTGGCTTTCTCTCCCCAGAGAAGTTCTTTTGGCACTGGCTTTCTTTTCTTTTTAATCCCAGGTAGAAACACTTTAGGATTTGCCCAGGCCTTCTCAGTGTTTCGGTATGGAAGTGTGGTTTGTGCTGGTATTCTGTGCTTGTGCCCTGCTGTGTTTTACTGAATTGTGATTTATTTCTGATGTTGTTGTCACATTAATTGTGGCTTTGTTATTTTTAGATATTGCCAGAGGTTCTGAGAGTTCTGACTGAAGAATGAGCAATAAGCATTTTAAATACATGCATCCAGATTGTTTTGCAAAACAGTGTGGTGATTTCTGTTGGACTGTGTGAGAATATTTTCTGTTTGGGAGATGGGGTGAATCTTTTTCAACATTTATTTCAATTAAAAAGGGGAAAAATAACATTAGCAAGGATGGGTGGGAACGTTGAAACATCAGTGTCGTAAAACAATCGGTTCATGGCTTTATCTGGGATGGTCCTCCAGCCATCGTGCACTTTGATGCTTCCTAATGGTGCAGTAAAAATAAAATGGCCCAAATCAATTGCTTTCCTTCTAGAGGTCTCTTGTGTTTGTCTGTTTATCTATATCTATATGCAGCAGAGGTGCAAACATTCAGATGCCCAGTCACCAATGGCGAGTCACATTAAACTGCCAGGATTTTAAAGCCTTCCGCGGGGCTATTCGGCGCATCGCAGGCTGGCTGTGTGATTGGACAGGATGGGAGATGCCCAGACAGCAGAGGATGGATGGGCTGGGAGGGCAGCAGTGCCAGCCTCCTTGCTGTTCCCTCTCCTAGTGGTCGGAGCTGTAGATTCCACACAGCCTGCACTGCATCCTTTAAACTAGCCTGCCGTTCCTTAGGAGAAGGCTGTCTTAGCACCTGCAGAAAATTGAACTGCCAGCCTGGGCAGCTCTGCTAGGCAGAATGGAGTGCTGGTGGTGCAGGGGCATCTGGGCTTTCATTTTGTCAGCAAAGTTCTTGGCTCGGCGGTGGTTCTTAGCTCTCTCTTAGCAGAGAGGACAAAGCTTCAAACCTCTCCAGGTCTCTCTTCTTGGACCATGGCTGTGAACTCTCCATCCGTGCCTCCTACAAACCCATGAAGCATTACCAGGAACTTTCTTCTCCAAAGCTGCCAGAATGTCTCTTTTTTGCAATTTTCCTCTGCCTTCTAATTCCTGTCTCCAGTCTCAGTGTTCTTTGCTGTGTATAAAGCAAATGCGCCTGTTTGCCCATCCCTTTCCTTATCCAGCCTTCCTGGGCTTAATTCCAACCACCTCCTGTGGGCAAGAACGCGAAGTGGATTTCTCTTGGTTCCACTAGGTCTTAGGATGGAGCAGTAGCTGGAAAGCCATGTATGACTTTGATCGTCCCATTGCTAAAAGGGTATGGTAGGTTTGGAAAAGGTGCAGCAACGGGCAATAAAAAATCAGCACATTTTTCAAAATCAAAAAGGCACTGTGGTCTTTTTAATTTAGAAAAATAATCCTAAAGGGGTGCGGGAGTAGAAAAACGACAGAGCTCCTAAATGTATGCATGGTGTGGAGAGACAGAATTGTTTTTGTGTGTCTTTCATAATCCCAGAACCCGAGTTATCTGATGAAATTAAGCGGCAGTAGCTTTAGGACAGACAAAGGGAAGTCCTTCGTACAACATATAGTTGATTTATGGAATTCATTGCCCAAGATAAAGTGTTGATTGGTGGATTTAAATGGACTGAGCATGTGTCCTCGGATAATCCTCTGTTGGAAAAGTGACCAGAAGACAGTCTCTAGAGAAGTTATTCTGTATTTTAAGGGCTGTCCAGTCCCTTAGAAATTAAGGACGCACTCCTAAGCATGTTTAGACAGAAGAAAAATCCTGTAACTCTCTTCCTTCCTCGGAATTATGCCTAAGAAACATGAGAAGGGAAAGCACCAGGGGCCTTGAGGTCATCCATCAGGTTGCACCAGGGGTCATGAAGTTAGCTCCTGGACAGCAGACCGAGCAAGTCACGGTCTCTGCCACTCTGATGAGATGTATTGCATTTCTATTTAAATTAGAATGATTATTTCTGAATGTGCCTCTATACATACAAATTAGCACCTGCCAATTTTATGCAAATTGCTGCCCTTTGTCTCCTCTCCTTTGGTTTTATGCATATCCATTTTGGGTGATGCTTAAGTGGCCTCTCTATTTTAAAAAGAGATTAGACAGCTCACACAGAGAATAAGTCTCTCAGCAGCTTTTGGTTGTGAAGGCCAACTGAAACCTCTGGGTTCAGAGGTGACATTTTGCTCGCCAGACATCTGGCCACCTTAAGGGAAAAGACTACTGAACTAGATGGAGCGTGGGTCTAATCCACAGGGCTGTTCTTACCCTTCTTAGGACCACAGGAGCAGAGGAATTAAGAAGAAACCTGCTGGATCAGGTCAAAGGCCTATCTCATCCAGCATTTTGTTTCCGCAATGGCCAAGCAGAAGTCCACAAGTAGGGTACCAATGCAGTACCATTTCATGCCCTCCTTCCTGAGCAACTGGTTTTCAGCAGTGATATTTAGCCATCAGGTCTAGCAGCCACTGATACACTTACACTGCATGGACTGAAAACTTCAGTAAAATTTCTTTGCTGACAATTACCAGGATTTACCAAGCATCCACTTTCATCTCCCCCACAGACACATTTGATTTCATCAAAAGCGTGCCGTATTTTTATCGACATGCATCCATTTCTCTTTCCCAAGTCCTTTGGCTAGGTGAGCTGATGGAAAAGATGGTGCCTGCCTCCATTTGACCCACCAGACTGGCAGCTGCGTCTTACTTCCATGCTAGTAATGGTCAGCATCCTGCACCTCACCTGAGCAGCAGCAGGCCAGCTTAGGTGGTGCAAGGAAGGCTTTGCACACCATGCAGCTCCGTTTCCCGATGTGGGAGACAGCCTGGGACCCATCTTTGCTGATCCCTCCCCACCACTCCATCACCTGCCGCTTGCAATGACTCCCCTACTCGGCCCAGTGTAAGGGGCCAGCCCTGACCCCGCACAATTCTCCTCCTTGCTGTGTTTAAATGCACAATTCTTTTCCTTGCTGTGTTTCTCATTCCATTTTATGATTCATATCAGCCTCCTTTTTATTTATTTATCTATCAACTTATATCCTGCCTTTTTCCTACAAAGGGCTCAAGGCAGCTTACATCATTCTCCTCCTCCATCTTATCCCCACAACAACAACCCTGTGAGGTAGGTTGGGCTGAGAGTCTGTGACTGGCCCAAAGTCACCCAGTTGGCTCCATGGCTGAGTGGGGACTTGAACCCAGATCATCCCAGTCCCATGCTCTTAACCACTACACCGCACTGGCTCTTTTTAGTTGTTGATTGACATATAAAGGGACAGCCGAGGTTTTCAGAGGAAACTTTTACTGTGCAATTGCCCTGCCTCAGTCATTATTTTTTGGGGTGGTGGTGATATAATCTCCCATCTGTAACCCTCCTGTGTTTCCCCACTGTCTTTTTCTTATCAGAGAAAATCCATTAGGGAGGGAGATAACATGGTCGGTTTTCTCCTGTCCCTTCCAAACAGATTAGGACAAGCGTGACCTGTGGGGAAGTGAGAAGACCAGCTCGTGTTGGGCCTGCAGCAGCAGCGGTGGAGAAAGACCCCAGAAGACGCAACTCTCCCGCAGACCTGTGCTAGCCGTTCTGTGCGCAAGCTGGCTCGCCCCCTGTGGTACACTATGGATGACACGCGAGGTGACCAGCCAGACTGGCTTTGTGATACAGAAGGAAAGTACTGCAGCAATCAGTAATGAAGGAGACAAGCAAAGTTAGGATACTAGCCACTGGGGTAATGCAGCCGATTGGCCTCCCAATACCTATATTCCCTTCCAAACCAAAAAGGGCTGGCTCTACCTTCAAGGTGGAGCCTTCTGCATATGGGCCAATCAGTTGGGACATCTGGCACTCCTCAACTGCTCCATCCTCTTAACGTGACGCCATAAAATCAGACTCATGATGTCCTCCTAAACCAGCTAACCCACTCGACTTCCTCCACAGGACTCAAAACTGTCTGATTCTTAGTGACTCCCTGACTTATCACTTGGTCCACAAGCCTTGGTGAGAATTTCGGCATCTCCTACTCTTTCACATCTGAATCAGAATCCGAGTCAACACTGTGTGAAGGCAGCATTATAGAAGAGGGAGTGGGCCCTGTCCCTTTGGGAAAGACAGACTGGCTGCAATGCCTTTTGATTGAAAGGTTAAGATTCCTCTAAGCACAATTAGATCCCAGTGCCTCTTTTACCTTCTATCATCCATTTCCTCTATATATTTTCTTCCCTCTTCTCTTGCCTTCAAAGCAGTTTATATTTTCCTCCCCTCCCTTCTTCTTTTACAGTAATTTGCCATTAGGCTTTCTTGCTAGCAGCAAGCTTGGCTTATTATATCCTAGGACTTCCCAAAGCACTAATCCAAAGAATCTTCTGTCTTGGCTTCTAAGTTCTATATATGCTTTTGTCAGAAGGAAAGAAAATAAAAGTGGAGGGCAACAGCAGGAAAGAAAAGGTGGGTGAGGAGATGTCCACTTCATGGGTAGTCAGTTCTTTCTGACAGAGATGGAAAACAACAATGTCAGGATAGATTTACTCATTTGCCTCCGTTGTGTCATTGTGCATCATTGTAGCACAACACATAACCTTGCTGAGCAAAAGGCAATTGAGTCTCACAAGCTCTGTATTTGGGTTTGTTACAGAGCACTAGCAAATGTTGGGACTTGGGGTGGACAGTTCCATCAGTGTCAGTTTCTTTCTTTCTCAGTATTTCATTCTTCAGCCCAGTTCATCCTGAACTTTGAGAATTTTTCTAATCTTGAGTTTGGTTCATCTAAAATGTAGATTAAATAAAAGCAAAAAACAAAATGTGAATGCATTTTGTTGTACGTTTTCCTTAATCCATGTATTTTAGGTATGTTATTTTGCCTAATATTTTGACAAGCAATTTCTCTAATATAATACATTTTTGGGCTGTCGTACTTCAGACACATCATGAGAAGGCAAGATTCACTGGAGAAGACAATCATGCTAGGGAATGTTGAAGGCAGAAGAAGAAAAGGAGGACCAAATATGAGATGGATTGACTCTATAAATAAAGGAGGCCGCAGCCTGGAAGTTGCATGAGCAGAGCAGGGCTGTGAGGGACAGACCATCTTGGAGGGCTTTCCTTCATGGGGTCACCCTAAGTTGGAGATGACTTGATGGCACATAACAACACATGCATTTTTGAAATTACTCTGCTAAACCTGCTCATTTTGGAGTGCACTTTCCTTTAGTGTACACATTTGTTTATTGGAGAAGCCTATTGCGAACTTTGGAGAAGTGTGGATTTTGAAGGATAACTGAGTGCATTGGTTCAAAAGTATAAAATTAGGGAAGTAAATGCTATCTATAGCTATCTAAAGTTAGAAATAGCTGTCTAAAATGCTATTTGTTCCCTCTTCCTACTTGGAACAGTATCCAACCTGCTTCTGTTATACAAAATTATCATGCTTTCATAAGAGAGAATGATTTATCTCTTTCAACAGAATTTAGATCAGTGACTAAGGCCAACTCTGTGATTGCCCAGTCTGGAAGGAGCGCCTCTTCTTATCTTAAGATCTTTTTGGGGCAGTGGTAAATGGCAATGCCCTTGAATGGATGGTAGCCAACCTTCTTCAAAGACTCTTGGATGAGATTGATTATCTGCATCCATTTCAGTTGGGATTCGGGCCAGGTATTCACATGGGAACAGCTTTGATTACATGGTATAGTAACCTAGGTCAGGCAGAGGAGAGTGCTGGCTCCCCAGCCTCCCCTGTTGCCAGGAGAGAAGTAGAGGGAGTGTGGCTTGGTTGATATTTCAGGAAATTTCAGAAATGTTCGATACCATTGGCCATGGTATCCTTCTGGGTGATGGCCTGTGCTCAGAATTGAGCTTAGTGGTTCTGCCCCTCCTTGGATGGTTGGATCCAGCAGGTGGTACTTGAGGAATGTTGCTCAGTTCCATAGACTCTCTGGCATGATGGTGCTCAGGAATCAAATGTGTGGCCCATGTGGTTAATATCTACATGAAACTGCTCGTTCAGCCAGAGTTCAGGTTCAGCCGGAGTTTTGGAATGTTTTGCCTTCACTATGCTAGTAACTCTACTGCTGCTTTCCTTCTCCATCACATGAAGCTCTAACATGTGCTAAACTGGTATGTGGATGTGACAATAATGCGTTATGTCATGTATATCAAACTGAAGCTTGATCTAGATAACACGGAGATGCTGCAAACATTGTTTTGTTTTGCTTTTTTCCTGACTGGATAGATGGTGTTTATCCTGTTCTGGATGGGGCTGCACTCCCCTTGAAGGAGAAATTCCTGGGGCATCTGGGCTCTCTTTGTCACTTGATGCCCAAGTGGCCTCTGTGGCATGGAGTGTCTTCTACTGCTTGAGGCGGTGGGTCTAACTACAGCACTGCCTAGACAAGGATTACCCAGCTTTGGTGTAAGCTGTGGAATAACTACTGCAATGCACTGGCCATGGGGCTGCCCTGGAAGACTGTTCAGATGCTGCAGCCTGTGCAAAATGTTGCAGACACATTAATATCAGAGCTCAAGAGGTCACAGTGTCAATTCTGGCCAGCCCTGTTGAGGCAGCTTGCATGGACCACCTCTGTGCATCCAAGCCTGATTCCAGGTGCTGGCTTTAACCTAGACAACCTTGTACAGCTCAGGATTGCAAGGTCTGCTGGATGCAGTGACTTCTTCTGAGGAAGGCTTGGGAGGTGGCAGCAAGGGAAAGGGCCTTATCAGGGATGGCTCCCAGTTATGGAATGCTTTCCCGGGGGGTTTGTCTGGCACAATCACAGTTATCTTTTCAGCATCAAGGCAAGGTACTCTTCCAGTAACAAGAATTTGATGGCAGATGTTGAGGAATTCATGTCCATCGCTTTCATGAGCTCTAGGTCTTACATCGTATTGAACTGCTTGGGCTGCTTAAATTATTTTATTTATTTATTTAGAATATTTATATGCCATCCTGTCACGAAGGCCTCAGGACGGCTTACATAAATATCATAATTTATCATAAATTTTGTATGATAAACGTTTTGTGTTCTATTTTCATTGTCTTGTATTTGCAGTTTGTGTTCATTATGAAACACCCAGAGAGCTTTGGCTATTTGGCAACATAGAAATAAATATATAAGGTTTTTATAAAGCTTCCTTTGCACCTGTGGAACATCTTGAAAAGCCTCTGTGCAGAAACAGTGGAGAGGGAAGCAAGAAGAATCTTATCTCCAAGCAACTGATCTGAGATAAGAGATTCCCAGTCTTCTTTGGGAGAAGCCGGCGGGTTGGATGCGAATGCCCTGCAAGCCACCTACTCATCTTGCTCTAAGAGAAAGGAGTGCTGGGCTGACTTGTAACTGCGATGAGTTCCAGCATGGTCCAGGAAGATACCTTTTTACTGGACTGTTGACGTGGGTAAAAACGCCGCCCTTTCCCATCAGCAGGTATAAGTTTGTTTGCTGCTTGCGGGGGCAGCTTTGTTTTTATTCCATTTTCAGAGTGACAGAAGGCATCCTTCAGCACCCGCTCTTAAAACATTTTGGTGCCGTGCCAAAATAACTTGGGGGGAAATCCCTTCCTGTCAATCTCAGTGCAGGGTGTGGGGGGCTGGTGAGGAGGGGGAGAAGTCAGATGTTGCTGCTATTTAATCCCAAGAGGCAAATAGCAAACGGGAATGGGTGCTTTTGCCTTCTTCGCACGCTGACCTTTAGATGAGATGGCACCCCAGCCTTGGTCTTCCAGTCACAAACACAGTTGAATGCGCTCTTCATACTGTAGTCCATATTTGTAAGATACCTTAACCGAATTGATCAAACCTTCAATATTATTCAACCAATTCTAGGGTGACTACACACGTCCCCCCGCAACATGCACACCTGCTGTTTTAATACACATGTATGGAGTGTGCCTCTTTGTTAAGTCACAGCTTTTAATCTGAAACTAGCAGCATGCCTATGTTTATGATGGATGGAGGAAGAAGTCTGGAGAAATGGCCTGTGTTGTATCGTGCACTTCTGTGCAAGTGTGTGTGTGTGTGTGTGTGTGTGTAGAAGTAGATGGCAGCCAGGTTTAGGTCTTACTGCAGTGTTGCCCCTGAGCAGAATGCTGTTCTCCTCCTCGCAGCAGTAGCTCAGTCATATGCTTACGGTTCTCAGTTTTATTCCCATATTGAGCATAGATTGTAGCAGCGATATACATAAAACACTGGATGACAAAAGCCATGGCTTGCTGATTATTAGAGTGGACACAAATAGAACGACCTGAGTTGGTGTTTTACAATAATGGAGGCAGCAGTTCACGATCTGGGCCTCACTAGCGGCGGCAGATTTCAATAGAGCTCTGACATATGCTGAACAAACACACTCCATGACATCTGTTTACATGGCAAGTGTTCAGTACCGTTGAAATGGATGTTCATAGAAAGTGCGCAGCAAGCGGCTAGCCTGGCCTGTCTTGTGTGGCATAGAACCACTCTGCACATGCTCTAATGGATGCGTGTCAAGCCTCTCCTACTCCAACACCTGTTTATAGGGGTGCAAAGGGCGCCAGTTATTCAGCTGTACGGGGCAAAGTAAATGGATGCACTCAGGGGCACCACTGTAGTGGCCCCTTAGAATCATACAATTACAGAATGGCAGAACTGGGAGGAGCCAGAGGGCCATCAGGTACAACCCTCTGCTCAGGGCAGGACTCCCAGTTAAACCATCCCTCTCTTCTGAACATGATGGCTGATGGCTACTAGCACTCTTTCATTATATTTAGACCCCACCTTTCTCCCTCTTTCAGGGAACCCAAGGCAGCTTACAAGGTTCTCGTCCTCTCCTACACTCACAACAACAGTCCTGCGAGGTAGGTTATGCTGGGAGTGTGTGCGTGGCCTGAAGTCACCCAGTGAGCTTCGTGATTGAGTGGGGACTGGAACCCAGATCGCCCAGGTCCCCAGCCGAACTCTTGAGCCACTGCACCACACTGGCAGGTCTTGACAGCTCTGTGCTACCTCCAGGGTCTGAGGCAGCCAGCCTCTGTACACCAGTTGCTGTGGAACATGGGCAGGAGGGTGCTACTTGTAGGATCCCGTGTGCAGCTGGTTGGTCATGGCATGAACAGAGGGATGAACAGATTGGCCATTTGTGGGATCCAGCATGGATCCAGCTCATGTCTTTGGATTTCTCGGATTTTCCCCTTTGAGAAGGGTCTTGGCGATTGCAGCTCATTTATTTTGCCCCACAGAATAAAACCGGACCCGATGAGAACTGAGCTAATTCCAGCCTACCTAAGTCAGTTACTTGATCACACCAGAGTGTGAGAAACAGACAGTACCCAGATCTCTCTCTCTCTCTCGCATCTATCGTAATTATGATATTCTCACTCTTACTAATAGTGTTAGAATAGCTACTCTGTCCTTATTCTGTATTTTTTTGCAGACTTAGTTGCCTTGACCTCACATACTTATACTGGACAATTATGAACATCTCCTAAATCTAACTTTAGGGATTGCCCAAGATGTATAGAAATGTGAGAGCACATCTGGTAATTGAAAAGACGAAAAGAAAAAAAAATCCCAGTAATAATAAAGTGCTCATTTTGAAGCAACAGTGATGAAGATAATGGATGATAGCCAGGCAGGCCATACGCGCTTGGCGGACAAAATTAATCATGGACTCCACAATGCAAAACAAGAGCGACAAGTACAATAAAACATTTAAAGACAAGAATGGATTTTAATTTTAAGAGTCGTAATAAAACAGTACAATAATGATCATAGCCAAGGCAGAGCTGTTCATATAGAACTGAAGCAAGAGACACACAAATGCTGTACATAATATTTAATTTGCACTTCTGAGACATTCTAAAGTGTAATATTGGCTTTAATAAATGGGTGCGAGGGCAGGTTGTGGGGCAAAGCCATCCAAAGATCCCTGCATGCCTGTGCCATTTGAGAGGGGTGGGCTGCAAGAAAGCATGCTATGAAGTCAAAGGCAGAAGTTCAAATAGTACACAATGATTTTCCAAACCGCATTTCACAAAAGAAATCTCGGGAAGCATTTGCAATTCCATTTAGTTTGACTAGAATTAATAAGATAAGACCTAGTATTAAAGAGGTGATTAATGGTGCAAAATTATTTTTAAGTGGTTTTGTATCTTGCAGATATATTTTCATTAGGCCTCTAGCTATGGCACCAAGGGGACCATGTTTTGCTGCTGCTGTCTCGTACGTTTTGATGTTCCTCTTTCATTTGCTCGAACAGTTGGCATATGTTTAGCATCACTTGCAGAAGAAAAATGCAGCCTCTCTGTGTTTGCGTAATTCCAGCAACTCTGCACAGTGTTAATGGATTGGGTTAGAAATGGGAGTTCTGCATTTCTCCAGCTCAGAACTGAGACAGATTTGGGACTCTTGTGTTTACACTGGAGATTTATCTAGGGCTGCTTCACTTGCTTCACGGTACAAAACATGTTTGCTCCCTCTATACATTCATAGCCAATCCTGGCTCACTGATTTTTCTAAAAGTAAAATGTGAATAGCTTACATTTGGTGGTGGTGGTATGTACACATCGACACCCACACACAAGCAAAGATAAAATGGCCTCTTTGTGAACATTGATATTGCTTTTCTTGGAAAATATTTGCAATGTAAAGTATTCTAAAGCTCAGGGATGCCTGGCAACATGCTGTACGAGGGCCTTTTCTGACATGCAGCCCCATCTTCGGAATGTTCCCCCCACTGCAGTGGGGCCATTCTTGATCTGCTGAAACAGGTGTGTTTGCCCTGGCATTGTAATAGCTGGTTTTGTAGGTTTTGGGGGAGGTTTTTATCTTTGCATTTTAACTGTTTTGTTGAATTTGGCATACTGCCTCATGATATGAGAATGAAGAGTGGCATGTAAATGTTCTGAATAAATGAATCAGAATCCAGTGGAACAACGTTGCGAACGTAAATGGTCTTACACCAGTATGAAAGCCCCGTGGTGCAAAGCCAATCACACTCATTTGCAGGGAAGCCCATTGCACCAGAAAGCGCTGGTGCTGGCGCTACAGGCCAATGATTAGCACAACAGACATCATGTTAGAGGCATTGACAGCAGTGAATCCTGCCCATTGCGTTTGTTCCGTGAATTATAGAGGCTTGTGGGGCTCCATCTGATTTCCTGAGAAAGTGCGAGAGTCTTTTGACATGGTTCTGCCTTGGGTAGGAATTCGTGGATTTCCTGGTATCGTGACCCTGTGGAACATATGGAGGGTGGGAGATTTCACGTGAGTTCACCAGGGTTTTTGGTAGTTTTTTTTTCAAGTAAGCTACCTGCATACTTCCTTGCTTGGAATGATAAGTTTTGGTGGTAGTGGTGGTGGGATTTTTTAGGTCCACACCATAGATGGAGAAAGGTGGGAGCTATCAGAGAAGCGTCTGATGCAGGCAGCCTTGGAAACACAACCTCCATTAGTGTGGTACCGTCCTGTGTTCCCCTTGGGTTGGCCAAACCATTGTTGGCTGGCCACACAATCAGTATGAGTTGGAGGAAAGACCTCTTCCATCTAGTCCGTTCGTAGGGTATCTCAATAAACTGGGATCTCTGCTCATATTTCAGTAGATTGGCAAGAATGTCTAACTTATTACTGTGAAACCAAACCACTCATCCCAAATTATATACTGAAGTGATGTGTTTGTGTGGTGTGTAGTGCACACGTGCACATTGTAGGGACAGGATCAGGAATTTTGTGTGACCTTCCTTCCTATTTCTATACTTGTACTCAGAAAAAAACTCTGGGTCCAGAATTCTTCCATTCTAAGTTGACATCTATTGCACCAGGCTCTGGTTAGTGGATTTCAAAGTGTTAGGAAAACAAAGCCTGATTCTACAAGCCTGAGTACTGACAATACTTGGTCTATAGTAGTTGCTAGTTAAGGTGAATGGGGATGTGTGTGTGTGTGTTTCTAGCTGGCTTTGAGAATCACAGTGTGTGCTCTTGCTTTTGTTTTGCCCTCTACATGGCCAAAAACAAAACCCAGCTGCCACCCCTCTTCCTTCCTTAATTCCTTCCATCTATCCATCCATCCATCCACCAGAGCTGCACTGCTTTGGCTCTGTGAACAGTCAGGGGTGTGTCGGGTTGTTCCAAGGATGCCCTCCTGGTGGTAGCAGCTATTAGGAGGCCTTTAGGAGCTGAGGACTACAGGAGCCAGTGCAAATTAGGGGATGGTGCCCTAGTCATACCTGCTGGTTGACGGCCTAAAGGAGGAGGTGCATGACATTCATCTTGACCTCCCAAACCCAGCTTTCCTCCCTGGCCATCTCCTCAGCGGTTGGGCTGGGGCTGGGGCTGCCATGCCACTTGCCAACTAGCCAGGCTCTGGAATCTTGCCCTTCCTATGCCGAAATGTACCCTAACCTGCCATCAGTAAAGCTGTGGTCTGTGGAATTGAGCTGGCTTTCTACTTTCAGGGTCCGTCTCTCTGCCTTGGGCTGCTCCCCCAGTGGCAATTAAGGTGGGCAACAAACATCTTTTTGAGAAAATCAAGCAGAAGATTGCTGGACTCCTTCCCCCATTTCTTTTTCTCTTTCAAAATCAGTTTGGCAATATTTTAATTCATCTACATGCATTAAGAGGTTCAAAGAAAAACCAAATTAATAGTCACAAATGAGTGACTGTTAATTGAACAACATTAGGCATGATTATGACTATATTCGAAACATTCACATGCTTTCGTCAAAGAGGGTGGGGGGAAAAATGGGGAGCCTAAATCCATGAACAAAGAGATCAAAATAAACTTGAAAGTTAAGAGTAATTACAGAGTTGAATGAAAAATAATAACAAAAAAAGCCCCCTAAATAATGGAAGGGGAGGATGACAGTCAAACTGGATCGGTGCTCATATGTGACAAGGTAATGCCATTTCAGATGTAAGAACAAGGTAGGCACACAAGTGCTTCGAAAATACAGTTTTCAGACTCTGCCAACAGAATAATACAGGGGTTGATACAGGGAAGGAATGTGACAACAAAAAAATCCACTTTTGATGGCTTCCCCCTCCCCTGCCAACCCCCCAGTGTAATCACACTAGGAATGATCCAGTTAAGTACTTTCGAATCCCTTTGATGTCAGTCGAGAAAGATATGCAGAGGAGGTGCGTCTGTCTTGGAGCATAAGAGGAGTGCTGCTGAATTGGACCAAAGGCCTCTTAGGCCAGCAGTCTGTTCTCCTAAGTGGCTGATTCCACATGCAGGGCTGGAATACGTACGAAGCCTCCTGCTAATGTTCCCCAGCAACTGGCGTACGTCCGTAGACATACTGTCTCCAATAGAGGAGGTAGCATGGAGCCATCAGTGCAAGTAGTGACCGATTGCCTGATCCCTTGTGAATCTGTCTAACCACCCTATGGAGCAAGCAGAGCTGGTGGTCAGGGCGGCACTGCAGAAGGGAATTCCATACTTTAATTTTGTGCTATGTACTTTCATTTAACTGTTGAAATCTTCTACTATATAGCTTCATTGATTGAGTCCAGCTTCTGTATTAAGTGAGGAGGAATAACGTCTCCCAGTCTACTTTTACAGCTATGCATGATTGCATGTTAGATAATATCTGTCTTCCCTGAATTATAGACGCCCCCCACTCCGTATTGTAACTTTTTCTCATAAGGGAGTAGTTCTGTTCCTCAGTTTGCTTCCTAAATTTAGATTCTAGGCTAGGAGTGGGCATCTTCCAAAGGTATTGGAGCCATTCTGTCAGGTGTTATGCAGGCCACTGGATGCTCCCCCACATATAAGAGTTGCTTCAATAAAGCAAATTGTTTTGGTTCTTGCAGCAAAAGCAGCTCTTATCTAAGGAATATACCTGGGGAAAGCAGCTGCAAGGCAATTATCTCTGGTGCTATTCCTAACAAGCTAAAGGCCAAAAGGCCTTGGAACAGCTCGAAAAAACTATCCTGGCTTTTGGACACTGGGAAATTTCACAACACTACCTGTTGATCGTTTATAACCTCCTCACCATTCTTCCAGGATCGCCCATTCAATATACCTTAAAGCAAAAAGGCCCCCAGTTTGGAAGCAGTCTGTTCCGCAGAGCAACACAGTGCCTAAATTGCAAGATTTTTATGTTCTGTAAAGGTGACAGATGTCATTAAAAAGAGATGCAACAATTGGTGAGCACCAAGGAAGGTGGGGGTCGCAATGGGGGAGTGATGGGGTGCATGCAGCCCAAAGCTACATGCTCTCTATTCTCTGTTTTAGACTCCAGGAAAAGCCTTACTCTATATTAGCATGTTCTTTATTCTTTCCCATGTGTACACGCATTTTCTCAAAGCGATGACACATAAAACCAGTTTGAACTTTTTGCTAATTCTCCAACGTCTTATTCTATTATTATCTCATGGTGAAGGCAAAGATTCTCAGCTACCAGGCACTTGCAGCAAGCAACTACGTTCCAGCTCTCAGAGGCTTGCCTCACAAACGGAAGCAGGCCCTATGAGGTTTCCTGAGCGGCAGAGACCTCTGTCCTAGCTGAGTCCAGCTCCTGCTTGTAAAAAAAGAGAAAAGAAGAGCTTGCCCAAGATGCTCTGCATAGACCAGAACAATTGTGGTCCGTTCTCATTTCTTGTGCCCGTTATCAACACTCTTCTGTTGATAACGATGCTTAAGAACCCCATCCTTGTGCCTAAAGACAATGTTCTGCCTCGACTGTCAGTGGGGAATAACAAATCCACAATAAATCCTACTGTAGAAAAGCCACCTCAGAAACCAGGGCAGAACTTCCCTGTTGGCCTTTCCAGCTAGGACTTCTTTGCATAGGAGTCTTGGGATTTTGCATTCCAGAATTCAATGCTGAAAGTTGGTCCAGAAGGCACAGCTGGCTTCGAGCGGTTTTAGACTATAAGATCCCTGTTGTGATAGCTTTGTCCAAGGTTTTGCTCTTCTCCTGATCCTCAGCAGTAACATGCAGTCAGTTCTACTCTCAAATCTCAATTAATAAAAAATAAATCATTGGAGATCTATCTGTGTCACTCAAAGGCAAGTCTGTTTTTGCATCACAGGCAGCTCCATTCGTATGTACTTCGGCTTCTCATGTGCGTGCGCGTTCCCACGCTGCCACTCCTTGACCAACTGCAATGGAAAACAACAACACCTCACTCTAATTCTGACTTCACTGATGAAAATGCCAGCCACTTGCCAAGAGGTGTCTCTAGCTTTTGAAAAGGGAAAGTCTGAGCCATTGGCAACCTTTCCAACAGCTGACTTTTCCTTTGTATAAAGTAGATAATGTAAATACTGATTATACATGAAACACTCTCTGGAGAAGCCACAGAAGCATTTCGACTTAACAGAGGGGCATCACATAGTAGGTCAAGAAGAAAAACAGCAAAGAGAGGACAATTTGAACATCTGACAGGTGCTGGCTGGATAGTTTACTGCCTCATTCCAACAATAATATTATTAATAATTATTATTTAAAAAATCTTTCTATAGCTATTTTCACATTTCCAACTTACTCATATTGAAAAGATAGGAAGGATCATTTCTGAAGATGGGGCTTGCTACCAGGTAAAACTATCTCTAACTATCCCTTGGAAAGATTTTGGAAAAGCGTTTAAATAAATGTGCTAATCTCGGTCTGTAAAATTACTTGTCTCAAGGAGAGAAGGCTGGGCGTATCTCAGACAGACATGTATGTACCTGTAAATGCACACATGTAATGGCTGCATCATCGCAACGTACTACCCAGCTTCCCGAATAGCAACCTACCAGGATGGTCATGTGTCCTCCTTTACAGAAATCAGTCCTCTATGTGAAGGCATTCTCCAGTTGCAGGCTGCCCAGTCCAATGAGTTGAATGATGAAGAAGCAAAAAAAGGGAGAGCAAGGTGGTCTTCTCCACTTCAGTGCGATATGCTGTATTTCTTTCTAAAGCTGTGATTAGAATGTCCACCCTTGCATCTACACATCTAGAGCATCACATAGCACATTTATGCTGCGGTATGTCCTCTCCCTCCCCTTTCTTCGTGCGATATGCAAAATTATGCATGCTAAGGCTTTTTTCTCCCTTTCTTGGGTTATTGCCATGAATCTGATTTGAGACAGATAAGAGGAAGAACTTCTTCTCACAATCCATAGTTAAACTATGGAATGTGTTGCTGCAAAATGTACTGGTGACTACCAATCTGGATGGTAGTCCAACAAGGAGACTGCACAGCTTCATGGAGGAGAAGGCCATCACTAGCTTCTTGTCCTGATGGCTCTCTGCTACCTCCAGAGTCAGCGAAAGCATGCCTGTGTGCCCCAGTTGCTGGGGAACTTGGACGGGAGGCTGCTGTGGCACTCTTGTCCTGCTTGTGGTTCTCCTGTGGGCTGCTGTTTCACTGCTGTGTGAACAAGAAGGCAGGAAGACCAAAGAGGAGAGGAATCAATAGGGAAGCCACAGCTTCAAGTTTGCAAAAGCTGAGCAGGGCTGTCAAGGGCAGGACAGGGAGGGCACCCAGTTCTGTGGTCACCATAAGTCAGAGATGACTTGATGGATCAGTTCTCTAAGAATAATAGCAACATCAGAGTGGCCACCCTCCTCCTTCTGATGAAGCAGGAGGTAGACCAAGGCAAGGCCCATCTTTGGAATGCCCTTGCAAGAGGAACCTGGCTCCTTCTTTGCTATCATTTCAGTCACTGTGTTATCTTTTTGCAGTTATTCATCCAATCAGGTTACACTTTCTGGTTTACTCTAATTGGTCCTGGTTTGATGTCATGGAGTAGAGAAACCAAAGGAGGGAAAGCTTGAGTAATGCAGGGGAGAGGGCCCTCAGATCTCAAAGTTGCATGAAACAATGTGGATTTAGCGCAATGCTTTCAAAAGACACTCCTTCGTGGGCATTATAAATAAGAACAATGAATGCACATACAGTATAATACAATTTAAATAATGATATGATATAGTAAAGGTAAAAACATCCCTTGAAATTCACCAACTATTAATGGTTGAAGATGGTTTATTTATTTATTTTGGCAAGCAAGAAAGCTCACAGAACCAATTAAATTTGATTAAAACAATGCATTAATGCAATAAAAATGTAACAATTACAGGAAAAAGAATAACAGCACTTAACATGTTGGATCTACATTCAGGTTAAAGGCCTTCTGGGATAAAACAATTTTTGTCTGCTGGCAAATGAACATGGAAGTGGAATAAAACTAGGAGAGAGAATTCTGTCCGTAAGGGAATGGGCCACAGAAAGGCCATTCTTGGTTGTCATCAAATGAAACTGAAGGTGGCAGTCATGAAAGAAGAATCTTTCCAAAACAATCTTCATAAATGCTAGTATACTATCAGTAATTTTAATACTATGAGAGGTGTGTTAATATTTAATAGCATTATGCTATATTATTATTATTATAAGATAATATACATATTATGTTCCTTGTTCATATCTATTTGTAGATGCAGCATTTATTGAATAACTACCCTATGGGGTATCTAGACACCACTGCCTTCCCCTTGTAATTCCCTTATATTTTCCAAGCACTCCTTCCATCTTTTTCCTTACTACAAAAAATCTATTACGGATAAAAAAGCAAAATAGCACCGCATTTTTTTTTATTAGAAGTGCTGGGAGCCATGCACATGGAAGCACCCTTTTTTGTGCAACTAAAATACCTTGGACAAATCATCTTTGTTTTGTGCACCCTTGAGTTCCAATCTCTCTCCTTCTACTCATTCACATTTTAGCATCCACCTCCAGGTGTTCTGCTTGCTCTTTTCACTATTCCAGGAAGTGAGGAGTGCAGAAGATTATTAGTTTTGATTGGCTGCTTTAAGCAATTGTTTGTAATAGTTAGCTGCTCTGGGGACCCTTTGGGCTTGTAGAGTAGGATAAATGCACCAATAAACAGAGTCCAAATAACTCCACCCATATCCTTCCGTCCTTTTACTAATGAAACATATGAATACATACATTGATTTAGAATGAGGCCCTCATCTGCCCACCAGTGCTGGGAGGTTGCCATTGCATTCACATTTTTCTTCTTGGCTTCCCATGGGCCACTGTGTGAACCAAATGCTGGACTAGATGCACCCTTGGTCTGATTGAACAGGCCCCGTCCAATGTTCTTATGCCTTTAGTTGGGAAGGGAGAGCTGGTGCTTCTTAGAATCACAGAACTGTAGAGTTGGACAGGGCCACAAGGGCCATCGGGTCCACCCCCTGCTGCTGCTGGACACCACGTCACACCACCCCCCTCAGTTGGCTGTCCAGTTTCTTTCTGAGTGTCTCTAGTGTGGTAGAGCCCACCACCCCTCTAGGCAGCTGCTTCCACTGTTGCATTGCTCTGACAGTGAGGAAACTTTTCTTGATGTCCAGCCTGAATCTGGGTTGTTGCAACTTGAACTGGTTATTCCATGTCTTGTCCTCTTCCAGATAAAAACGTAAATTTGGCTGCACTTTCAGAGTACTTCTAACACTATAAAAATACAATTGTTTGATGTGCTTCCCAAATAGTTCTTAAGAGGCCCGTGAAAACCATTTGTTTCAGTGGATCGTACAGTGCCTGGGGCCTGAATTAATCTTATGGGCATTTACTTGGGTGGTGGCAAGGCCCACCCACAACAAGGCTTCCTTTTGAGTAAACCTGCACCGAATTCGCCAAGACTAAAGGCAGGGCAAAGCCGACATTTTTCCCAGCCCTGCATTAAAATAAAAATCCCAGAAGGGAACACCTGAAAACGTAGAATTTTGACTGGGGTGAAAGCCATCTGTGCAATTCACACACATGTTCTAGCTCCAGACTTTCATATACTGAAGTGCACAGAGCAGGCAAAAGGAGCAGCGATGCAAAGATCCAGGCACAGTCGCTTTTCTGTGCATCTCAAAAAATCGGACGCTAAGGGGAGCGAGTGTTGGGGAGGGAGGTGGGGGGAGGGAGAGAGAGAAATTGAGAGAGAGACTAATTTCCTGGTTTAAAAGGTGACAATTTGTCTGTGCAGCCAAATGGTCCTGTCAAGGCATCAGGAAATTTGGGGACTTGAATTGAGAGAGGATGCTTTAGAAAACACCGACTGCCTCGAGCTTCTTGAAGTAGCCCTCCAAGCACAGAACTGATGTTTTGCAATTTTGTCTTCTCATCTGCTCAGGGTTTATCATTGTGGTAAATAGGGATAATGACAGGGAGTCAGTCATTTCCACTTAGATGCCAGTTTTTAAGTAATAATAAGCTCACAGCAGGTTCGATTTGGTCTGCACTGAGAGTACCTGGGGTTATTTTCCCCTTTTGCTTTCTTATGGTAAATTATCTCAACCCACCTGGGCCAGGCCGTTCTTTCCTCTCTGCAAAACCAGAGGAAACAAACAATCAGCAGCCCACCGTACACTCGGTGCCGTTTGCTCCTTTGTTGTCTTCCTGCGGATGATATTTTGGCGGGAGTAAAAATGCTGCGTCCCACCCATTCAGGGGTGAACCTGGTGCACACGCGAGCGCGCGCACACGCACACACACAGTAATTGTGGCCTGCTCTTGCCCCCGCCCTCTCCTCCGTTCCACCACCCCAAGCCTCTCTTGTCTGTATTGCAGTCCCTAATGGGAAAATTTAAAATCAGTGTTTATGATAATGCCCTTGTTCCCATGGACACCAGAGCACTGCAGAACCAAGATTAATGGAGGGCCATTGAGACTGGCCCTAAAAGATTGCCCCTCTTGGGTATTCTGCTCTGTCATGCAGCATCCATTAGCCATGGAGTGGAGGGGTCCCCTTTGTCAAGTTGGTATCCCAGGGACCAAGCCGAACCACCGCAAGATGGCATTTCCCTCGCACGTCAACAGATCATTTCACCACTGCTTAAGGCATCGTAAATTGGACATCTAGCTCAGCTGCTGGCATAAATAAGTCCCTTTGATAGTTAGTGGAAGACGTTATGACACTCGAGGGTACAGGAGGGGACACTGGCACTGTCATCCCCCCCCCCCCCAGCCCTGGCATCCCGGTGCCTCTGATCTTTCTGAAGATTCAGGGCACGCGCTCTTCATTACGGTTTGGGCACCAGGGACTTGTTTTTTTATTTTTTATTTTTTGCAAGATTAATGAGCGCCACGGAAATTCTCCAGCGCATCTCGATAATTAAGTCTTTGTTTATCAAAAAACAAGTTATATTAGGAGCAGAAAATTCGCAGTAATTATTCATAATTCTAACAATTCAAGTATAGCTACCTCATTTGCCTGGGTAATTCTGCTTTTTAATTTCTTGCATACATTTGCATATTAATTTTGCCCATCGGCTGCAGCAGACTTTGACAGTTTGTTACTATGTGATGGTTTTCGCAGGGGTGCGACTCAGTTGGGTGGCATTTCGACTGGGTGCAATGATAAATTATGAATTTTCTAATTTGCTGCATAATGAAGTAACCCCTTCCAGCCCAATTAAAAAAAAGGAAAGCCAGAAGCAAAGATCGTTTCTCATATATATATATATATACACACACACACGCACAAACGCACACACACAATATTTTTCTGCATTGTTGTCTATTGCAGCCTTTCCTTTGAACATTAAAAAGCAGATGACTGCATTTTCAGCCTTTCTAAATGATTGTTCCTTTCCATACATCAAATGCAATTCATGATTCATATATCCCCAGACTATATTCATTCTTTAAATTGGCCACTTCTCAACCCACAGGGCAATCAGGGATGATAGCAAAGAAGTCCTGGCTTCATCTCTGATGCCCAATTTGTTTTGTAGTGATCAGTGTGAGAGAGTGTCCGTGTCCATCTGTCTGTCCTGGTATCAGGGAAGGCAGCTTTCAAAGAAATAAAATTAGGGTTTGTATTAACCACTTACACAAGAGACAAAACTGGTGTAAATTAGCTGCTAAACTCTAGTGTGGGCTTCCTTCTCATGCAAAACGGTTGAGGAAAGAAAAAGAAAATATTTATTACTTCAGTGTAGTTAATGATAAAAAGAAAAGGATCTTTAGGGACTTAATTTGTGGATGAGAATGGGGTGCGGGGAAGCTTAGTTCATTTTTTAAAAGTGTTTTGGGTACATTTGGTAATCCGATGCTCTTAGCACAGCACTTAGGCGAGAAGAAAGCCAGCACAATTGCAGGGTAAAATTTGCAATGTTTCATTATGCGACTGCACATGTGTCAAACACTTTGGGAAGACTGCAGGCCCGCTGCCACTTTGACTTTAAAACAATCTGAAATAACCCAGCCAATCTGTGTAGCATGATGCAAATGCCATAATTAGGCAATTATGCTGCATTTTAATATAAGCCGATTCCTCTGCTTTTTGCCGCTCTTAAAAAAAAGATGTTCTCACAAACAACAATATCAGAGCATACTCTGTGCCATCCATCCCCCCACCCTCAGCTACGCCGTTTGATTTTACTGAAGGCTACAGCGGAACCAACTAGCCATCTATCATAGATGATCTGACACTAATACACCACAACTGAATACCAGAGAGCAAAGATGCTGATGAAAAGCAGCCACGAAGTCTATTTCATGTAAGAGCAAATTCAGTGAACCCACACAACTCCGGGTGGGAGCAGAAGAGCTCGCGAGTTCTAGGTGGACAGGGCACAGCCCAGTCACATGTAGCTCTCACAACCAACTCTGTGATCCCCGAATTGCCATTATTACAGATAACTGGAGATATGGATACCACCAAAAGGGCAGCCCTGACACCATTCCTTCCCAAACGGGCACCTTCCAGCTGGCCAGGGGTCATGGTGTGTAGTGCAAGGCGTCTGAGAGAGGGTTCCACCAGGCTGTGGAAGGCTGGTGGATATACTGAAACTTAAGCCACGCTGCACCGCAGAGGAGTGCTGCAGTGGGCATCTCATCCTGTTGGAGGTCTCCTTCAGTTTGGACCCACATGCGTAATCTCACAATTCCATTTGTGGGTCTACACCAAAGAAAGTGTGACCACAGCAAAACTATGCTAATTGCCTATATAGCAAACCTACAGAGGTAAATCCAGCAGTCCTGATAAGCTGCTGCTTCCTGTTGTATACACACTAGAAAGCCAACCTGGGTTTGTCTAAATTAAATGAGTGGATTGGCCTTGTGCTGATCTCATGATGGGTGAGAAAGGGGTCCCCTAAGTATTACATGTGCATCTGCCCCTCAGAAGGTCACAGGGACTAAGCTGTTGGCACCATTGTGGTTCTATGGCTGCTCACTGCTGTCCAAACAACAGACTGGATTCATTGTGGGGTGATCACTCCATTAGTCCACTTAGGGTCCAACTACACATTGCATCAATCATACAGCCCAATTGCTGGGCTGAGCCTTGGAGTTAAACATCCCAAGTTCTCTTAGAGGGATTCCCATCATGGGGGAACAGGGAAGCCAATTCAGTGGGAATCCCACAATGCCTTCCATTGTGACCTGAAGCATTAGCAATGGCCCTGATAACTGTAACACACAATACATTGCAACATGGGAAGGCCAAAGCCCTGCGTCGTTATTTTGATTATGCGTGCAGGTAGAATTCCTTTCCAGCTCCATCCATGTTGACCATGGCAAGATATGTTACTATGCTGGAGAGGTTGGACGGGCAATGGCATTGATGAAGTCCTCACACTCCAGCAGTGTTGCCTTGCCCCATCACTGCAAACATGACACACCTCATCCTTGCATGTGGACAGTGTATTGATTCCAGGGTCGGGAGTGCACGTAGCAGAATCTGTCCCTCTAGTATTCATGGAATTCCTCTTGTGCTTGACCTGGGAATGCGAACTGAGACAAGAGGAAATCTGCAAATGCTTGTGGAATGAAGGTTGCGCAACCCACAGCCATCTTTGGTGTCACGTGCAGCAGCACAAACCAAGGCTGCCATGGGTGGCATGGAAGAGGGATGCTGCTTGCCCAGCAGTGGGGCTCAGTTCCTGGAAAGCAACCCGTGAATGCTGGGCGTGTTTACCAGGAATTCAGACGCAGCCATGACAAAACAGAACAGCTGAGCACAGGGAATCCAATGGATTTTCGCTGCCCAACATGTACATCCCTAATGGATGCACATGCTTAGAAGTCCTCTGCATGAAGGGGAATCCTGATAGTAGGGTACCACCCCCTGCATATGGAAGATCTATGCAAGTATATAGAAATTTGTATATAGTTTCTCTCCCAAATCTGGTGGTATCCAATGCTTTGGACTGCAATTCCAGGCTGCTTGACCACTGCCCACAGAGTTGAAATCCAAAGCATCTGGATAGGGAAAGTTTTCCTTTCTCACACTAGCTGAATGCATGGATGACAAGGTAGTATATCCATGAAGGGAAAGAAATAACCTGCCTGCCTCATGAATCCACATCATGTATCTTCTAGTCCCCATATCACTGGTGGTAAAACAGATTTTCAGAACAGTATTCTGGCAGAAGCAAAAAGTAGGGCAAGCACACTCACCACAAGCTGTAACCATCGGTGCCCAAGCATAATTTTGTGTGCCCAGGTCAAACCAGTGACATGAGTCCCCTCCATCCTCCCACCAGTCCAGGAAAAGCCTCATCCAGTATGAAAAGTGGGAAGGTTGCTTTGGTGTCCTTCAGCTTCATTACTTCCTTCCTTTTCTGTTTCTGGTTGCCAAGTATGTATTGATGGCCAGACTTAACAGTATGGCATGTATGTAAATGGATTACACAAAATTATTACAAACACCCTCACAACCAGACTTCTCCAACCTGATGCCCTCAAGATGCCTTTGACTACCACTACCATCAGCCCTGGCTGCCTTGGCAAGGAATGTTGTTGTCGTTAGCCGTGAAGTCGTGTCTGACCCATCACGACCCCATGAACAACATTCCTCCAGGCCTTCCTGTCCGCCACAAACCCCCAGAGTCGCCTTAAGCTCTCCCTGACTGCTTCAGTGACTCCATCCAGCCACCTCATTCTCTGCCATCCCCTTCTTCTTTTGTCATCTATTGTTCCCAGAGGGTCCCAGGCTGAGAAAGACTGTTTAGGTGTTGCTCCAAGTACTGGTTGGCTCCAATCGCAGTTCTTCTGATCCTGGGGCCTCTCAATCCTTGCTCCTCCTTGGATCTCAGTGCCCACATGATGAGTATACCTCCTCCTGCTGCCATGCCCCATTGGTCTCTTCCTCTCCACTGGACCCAGCAGCTTGTGCGGTGATGTGTCCCCTTAGGCAGAGGACAGTTGTCTGTATGAAGGCATGCTCTCTTTGAAGGACTGTCCTGTCGCGTTCTGGTTTAAAGGCAAAGTATCGTAATAAGAAGGGTTGCCCATCAGCAGGGGAAACTGGAGCAGCTGACTCAACAATCAGACCTACAGGGCACCTGGTCATACTTTTCCCCATCATGGTGAGATGCAGAGATCACTATTATGATTAAATTATTATTATTGCATTGCATTTATATCCCACCTTTCTTGCTCTTGCAAGGGAGCCAAGAGAGCTTACAAGGTTCTCATCCTCTCCATTTTATGCTCACAACACTAAGGGGAAAGCTAGACTGAAAGTCTTGACCAAAAGTCACCAATCACCCAGTTTCATAGCTGAGTAGGGACTAGAAGCTCAGACTCCCAAATTCCAGTCCATCCTTCTAACTACTATGTCATCTTGGCTCTCTAACATTATTATTTAGAAATATTTATAAGTATTATTTCTAAACTGGCACCTGTACATAGAAATAAGCACCTGCAAATTATCCTCTTTTTCTGGCAATTCCCAAGTGGCTGCTCTCTCAGCAGCTCTGGGTCTTGGTCAGCAGGTCACTGTTCAAAAGTTTTCGCTGAGTTCTAGCACTGCTTCTCATTGGCTCCATCCAATCTTACGGTATCTGGATGCTTTCCAGGGCCAGACCTCCCACTAGGCAGAGTGAGGTGGTCACCTTAGGTGGCTGGCACTAGCAGGGGGTGGCAGGGGGGTCTATTTGTGGAGGTGTATGAGCTGTCCACCAGCTCTAGCTAGACTGTGGAAGTAAGATTGGACAGCCAACCTTGCTGACTGCTGTGTATGCAAAGTGAGTGGTTAACAAGGAGGTTTTGCTGGTTCTTCTAATAAGTACATATTATTATTAGAAGTTTTGCTGGTTCTTCAGGCAGAAGAAAGTCTTGGGCCAGCTCTAACCTTCATATAGAATGAAATCTGTTTGCTTGGACAGCCTTAAGCATGGCTTACAAGCTAGCTTCATATTTTTTTCTCATGGTGGTGGGCTTTAAGTCTTTTCTCTTTCCCTCTGCCCAGTTTCTCTGCCCAGATAAAAGACCCCTGCTAGGGGGAATGCACGAGTGTCCTCCCCAGCTCACATGTGGTTAGGCCTGGAGGATCCCTCTTTTAGACTGTCTTCAGCTCTCTGGGGAAAAACAACAGCAACAAATAGCAGCTGTCTCCATGCCAAAATGTGAGAACATTAAAGTCGTCCAGCTCTAAAAAGGGAAGGAAGTGAGCTGTGCCTGTGAAATGTATGCTGGGAAGCGGTACAACTTGCATTAGACTTCATGGCAAGCTCCAAAAGCAGCAAGCCTGAGAGTCTGGCAGCTCCCCAAGATCACCACCCCGACGGCACTACCATTTCTAATTGTACAGAGTGTCTAAGAAGACCCAGTGCAACCTAAGTGGATTCCTGCTTTCTGTTCCAGGTTAGGGAGCCAGCACTGTTGGATTTGCCCATTTAATATAATGAAATCTACAACTGCCGTTAGCTAACCTGCAGGTACTTATTAGAAAAAGCAGCCTCATTTCACATACACCAATGAAGCTTGTGATGAATTTTCTTAGGTAATCTTTGCATGGGTCACCCTAAGACAGCCTGAGAACAGAAGAAAAGCCATTCTGGATCAGATCAAAGGTCCATCTAGCTTAGCACTCTGTACACATGGTGGCAAATCAGCTGCCCATGGGATCCGTGTATGCAGGCAGGTCACCTTTGGTGAATGTGGTAGCAAATGGCCAATGAGGCTAGTCACTGCTGATAGCCTCCACCCTCATGAATCTGTCCAACCCCCTATCAAAGCCATCCAGATTGACAGCCATCACCACTTCCCAGCGTAGTGAAGATCATAGTTTAACTAGTTTCACTATATGCTGTGTGAGGAAGTACTTCCTTTTATCTGTCCTAAACCTACCTTCAACCAGCCTTTCCCAAGCGGGTGTCATTTATATCCCTGACCATTGGCCACTGAAGTCCAAGACATCTGGAGGAAACCTGGGCGGAGAAGTCTGCCACGACAGCTGTCTGTTTTGGCATAAGAAGGTCCAGCCTCTTTTCCTACATCTGCTAAAACCAAACCGAATTTAATTTTCCATAAGAATCTACACAGTCAGATAACATGCTGCAGCACTGACGAACTTAGAGCCTGCTGTTGAAACCCATTCAGGTTGGCTGATATGAGGGTGGCAATGAAATGGATGGTCTGCTATTGAAGAACTCATGTGGAAGAAATAAATGTGTGTGTGTTGTAATCTAATGCTCACCGAATAATGTAAACTGCCTGCAAAACAATTTTGCTGCACATCTCAAGCAACTTGTTGATAAAGACTTAGGAAAAGATCTCTTGGATAAGACCAGAAGGCCATCAGATCTATTATTATTATTATTATTATTATTATTATTATTATTATTATTATTATTATTACATTTCTATGCCGCCCCTTGCCGAAGCCTCGGGGCGGCTTACAACACAATAAAATACATTGAAATACAATAGCACATAATAAATTACCATTAAATACAAGATCTAGCACCGATTTGCTTGTAAGTCTGCATGCCATAGCCATTAGAACATAGGAAGAGCCAGCGTGGTGTAGTGGTTAGAGTGTTAGTTTGGGGTGGACAGACCTAGTCTCCAGTTCCTAGTCTCTAGTTCCTACTTCCTAAGGTCGCTGGGTGTCACTGAGTCAGCCACTGCCTAATCTCCCTCCCAGGGTCATTGTGAAGATGAAATGGAAAGGGGGGGGCTGCGTAGACTTTCTTGGTCTCTTTGAAGGAAAGGTGGCCTCTAAATGTCACCAGTAAATAGATACAAGGCAGAGCCATGCAGGATCGGAGCAAAGGGCAGCATCCTAGCCAACCTGCAGGACAGGCGCATATCACAGCATTCGACTGTTTGTGTTGCCCAGCAACTGGTACATGGAGGCATACTGCCTGTGATACTGGAGGTAATACAGCACCATGGCCCTCTACTCATGAATGGCCCTCAGCAATGGATATTCCGTGGCATCTCCCTCTGAATATGTAGTTTCTAATTGAGCTGTTCTGGCTACGGCTATTGAGAGCTTTACCCGCTGGATCTGCACTTCATTGCTGTCTCCAGTTGCTTTCAGTTGTCTCTGACTTATGGCAACTCTATGAATGAAGGCCCTCCGGAATGTCCCATCCTTGACAGCCCTGCTTCGTTCTTGCAAACTCACAGCTGTGGCTCCCTTTATAGGGTCAATCCAGCTCTTAGTCAGCCCTGCTTTTCTTCTTCTGCCTTTGACCTTCCCTAGCATGATTGGCTTCTCCAGTGAGTCTCACCTTCTTAGGACTTGCCCAAACTATGACAGCTTCAGTTTCATTATTTTTGCTTCTAGAGCAAGTTCTGGCTAGATTAAATCTAGGACCACTTGTTTGTCCTTCTGCTGGTCCAGGGAAGCATTAATGTCTAATTCCCTTTAAAGCAACCTAAAGTGATGAGCATTGCTATAAGTTGATCCCAAAAATTAGTTGTGCACTGTGTGAGCATGGGCTTTCTCCTGTATGGCCCGAATGTCTTGCCAGTTTCATTGGGTGACCTCACTTCTAGGATTAAAGACATGCATCCCCATATCCACATCTATATATTTATATTTGTCTATGTCTATATATCTACTTACGTGCTTGTACTCTGCAAGGAAGTTGGCGGATGCAGGTAGGCACAGGAAAGAGAAAAACTCAGGCTCCATTTTATGAACTGAGTGAAAACTAGGCCCAAGAAGCAACCTGCCCACTGTATAAGAGACCATTGACCCTGAAAGTTTTCTACGCCAGTTAAGTAAGGCCATGTTAATTAGGATACAATGACAGGCGCTGATGGTACAGGCTATCTTATTCAACACTATTGAAGTGACTTTATCAGAAGGCTAAGCACCTTGGAATGAGAGAGAGAGAGAGGGAGAGAGAAGAATCTATGAACTAGCAGCTGATCAAGTGAAAAAAGGCTGAACAGGTATCTACGGTAATAGGTAACTGTCTTTTGGCCTGATCTCCGAGCCAGTCTGCCCTCCACCCTGCAGCTGATGCCAGCGGGAACCTGAGCCCTCTCTGCCCTCCCAGGTCAGCAGCTCCTGCAAGATGCAGGCCGAGCCCCTGGAGAGAGAGCAAATGAAGAATATTTTTAAAATGTGTGCTTCCTCACTGCTGCCCTACCTCAGGGAGCACCCCTTTATGATGTGTTGGCGGATGAAAAGCACAGAATCCTAAACAAGAAGCGAGCAGTCTGGTTATGGTGTGTTTTTATGGGAGAGATAAACCGGTCCCTCGATATCCGCTTGCCCTGAGCTGCTTTCCCCCTCTTCCCCCTCTGTAGCAGTCTCTCCCCAGCAGCGGATTCAGGAGGCAGCCCATGCATCAGGACAGAGTGAGGGGCCAGGCCCTCCACCAAAGTGTACTGCCACTTGTCTGCAGCTGACAAGCAGCCAGTGTAAGAAAGTTTGTGGGAAACCTATTGTTCCTCAGCCTTCAGCACTGCATTTCGGAGTAACCTTGTCGTTTGTCAGCCTGTGGTTATCAGCCCACAATACCTTTTTGTTCTTTTGCAAGCAAAGAGCACTGTTCCTCCCCCACCACCACCACCTAAAATGAAGTGGGAGAAAATTCCAAGAGATACAAACCCAATAAAGGGAGCGGCCCTGCTTTCAAGGGAAGGGACTGTGAGGGGAAACAAACTTGACATGTCTGTGTGTGGGAGGCTGGGTGGGGGGAACAGAGAAATACTTTCTCATTTCAATCATTGATGTGGCATGAAAATGTTGCAAAATGTGAAAATGAAGGTGGCACAATAAAGAAGTTGGTTTCTGCTTAAATCAGCTGGAATAATTCTGAAAAAGATGGGAGAAAAAGTTCTAATCCTGAGTCTCCTTCATGTTCCCTTCAATTTCTTGACCCTGTAAGGTTAGGAAATATCCCTCAGGTAAATGCAGATGGGGATTTCTCAGCAAGGGGGAAAGACATGGATGAAAATGGGGAAACGGAAGAGGGAATGGAATGCTTTTACAGTGGAGCTTCCCACTAGGAGGCAGTGTTTTCCAGTGATTAAACTCTGAGAAAGGTGCTCTGTGGGTTCATGTTGAAGACAATTTCCTTTGTGTGCAACTGTGTGCATGTGTGTGTCTGAGTGCACGTTGTTGATATTACTGTTGCTGTTACTAAGGTTTGAGAGAGGGCCCAGGGTGCTTTTTTCCCATCTCACTTTCACTTCTGGCAAATGGATTGTGCAGGCTTTTGTCTCCTTTCCAAAAACCTACAAAACCTATTTGATCAGAAGCAGAGCTAAAGAAATAAGTGTTACATTACCAGTAATGTTTCTGTCAACTGTCTTCAGCTTTTTTCTTTCCTAGGAAAAAAGAGCTTTTTTCTTTTTTTTTCTTTCCTTCTTTCTGGGCTATTACCTTTTCCTATACTGTTTCCCCCTTTGTTGTTGTTGTTATTATTCTGACATAACATTTATTTCCCACCTTCCTTCCTCTTCCACGGCACTCCAGACTGCTTACAAGGTTCTCCTCTTCACCGTTTGTTCCTCACATCTCCAGAGTATGGCGAGATAATGGGCTGGAAGCAAAAAAAGGTAAGCACTTTCCCATTTTTTCTAATGGATTTTGCTTTAAGCATGTGCGTAACACTCCCATTTGAAACCAATGGGCCTTCAAAGTGTTTACATTTGCTGAGATATGCCCATTGTTTGGGTTTGTATGATCAACATCACCCACTGTGGTTTATTTAAATCATAGTGAGGTTGTGGTGCATGCTGGTGAGCTGGGGAGGTTTTCACTATTCGTGCGGCAATGGAGCCTTGTCGTGTTGTCTGAATTCAGCAAGGGCTAACAGAACCCATGGGCTATTTGGGGGCTGTGAGTGGTTTATTGACCATCCCAATAACCCAACTGTGTTTGGATGACAGGATGAGACTCAGGACTCAAATATTCAAAACTGCTGCCTGACTCTGCTTTAGTGCACTGTGGCTTAAACAAGCCACGCTGGACTGCTTGATGGTGCGAACCAGCACGTTGTTTCTTTGGACAGCTCACAGTTCTTTGTCACTGTCCTGTGTTCATGATGGGCATAGCAGGTTTGCCTTCTGTTTATGGTGTTATATGGTGGGCATGGACATGCACATGGTGGGCATGTCGTGAATGGAGCCGGCTGGAGGTGGGGGTCAGACTAGATGGCCCGGGAGACCCCTTCTGACTCGCTCTGTTTCTATGTTTCTATGTTTTTATATAAGAACAGCAGTGAAAAACTGGTACAGCTGTTTGAAATAAACCCTAAATGCCACCTTGCTTAACTAGGGTGTAGAATTCTATAGTACATGCAGTCTTGTTAAAACTCTGCATGTGTGTTTATTTGACACGGGAGGGAAGGATCTGTCTCTGCAGGATGGGCAGTGTTCTTCTGTTGAGTCAATCCATGGGTCCAGTATTGTCTACATTAGGGGCACTGAAACTTAGGACTGAGGCCAAATCTCCCCCACATCCCAATTTGTCCCTCTAAGCTTTCCTAGACATTCACAGCCCTTTAACCTGCCAACTGTTTGGTAATTTCTCAGCTTTTGAATTATCTGCCCGCCACCCCATTCTGAAAGTTTTAAACCCCTATCCAAGGGCTTAATTCCCACAAGAAGGACCCAATCCAACAACTGCTGCTGCCAGTGCATACAGACCTCTAACCTACCACTTCCCAGGAATTGAGCCCCGCAAGAACAAGGCGCACCCAATGTCTCTCTTCTTGCGCAGCAGCCTTTGTGGAAGGAATTGGCTGGTTGCGCCACCTTCAGTCTTTGAGCATTTGTGGCACAACCAGCCAATTCCTCTCAGCTTGACTTACCTTCCAAGACAGGGCTGAGCATGAGAAAAGTCTGTGGACACTCGAGGGACAGGTTCTGCAGAGCTTCGATACATCCATAGTAGAGAGAACGCCTGATTTGTAAATCTAGCACACATTTGGGGGGACACGGTCCGAGAAGGTGTGCTAGAACCGTTGTATTTGCTCTGCCCAAAGATTCAAGGGCACAGATGCTCAGCGGGTGGGTCCCCTCATGGTCATCTGGAGTATGTCACTGTCCTTGTAGCAGCTGAAATCCGTAGATGGTCACATTCATCATAGGAAGACGCAGTTGAGGCTGAAAAGGAGGAGAAGAGCACCCGTATTGTAGCAGGCACTTTAGCAGCACTTGGCTCACATCTTTGGTGGCTTTCCAGGCCCACCAAAACTGCCACTGCCACAGACCTAGGGCAGCAGCTCAGTTGGGGCAGGACCTTGCAGCAGAACTCCAGGGGCCAAAGCCTGGAGAAGAGGCAAATAGCCACCCAGAAGGGGCAGGTGATAGGGCAGCAGAAGCAAATCCCGCTTTATTTTTCTCATCACAACTATGCTATGAGTTTCAACTACAAAACTGCACATGTTGATGCTATTCTTTAAAATCACAGTCGGTGAATAGTGTTGATCTTGTTTTTACAGCAAGGGAATGTACAGAGTTTGAAAGCATTGCATAATGGTAGGACAGCTGAAGAAAAGTGCTAGTTGCTTGCTTCCTTTGGCCATCAAAAAGGGGGCTCCATATGGCTATGCAGTCCAGGTTCAAAAACTACCTTGCTGCACCCCTGCCTGGCAAGCACATGCTGCTTCCTGATTTGCAAGGAAGGTGTTCCAACTCATGGAAATAGTGACATAGGCATTCCTTTGAACACTGTCCTCACCACCCATCACATCACCGTTTATGCAACGGCCTTTTTCTCTTCCAGTTACAAACACGACCGCTTTGTGAACCTGCTGTAGCTGGATATGGTACAATGTCAGGTGCATGGACACAATTGCTGGTACAAGGGCCTTTTGGGGTGGGGGTGTCCAGTGGGAACAGTGTAGGATAACGGTAGAATAAATGTAACAGTACATCAAATTTGGTTATATCTTGAAGGGTTGCATCTTACCTAGTGTACGCAGTGCCACAAATGTACCTTCAGGACCATTCTTGTCCGAGCAGCATCTGGAAAAGGAAAAGGATGTTGAAAGTTTGGTGGATCTGGTGACTCAGACGCTATGCAAAAGTGGGAAGCGAGTATCCACTGTGGGTGACTGTGACAGCAGCCCGTGAGTGAGGACAGTGTTTTGGGTTCTGTCCACCATTAGCCTTTGAGCTCCACAGCAAAAAGACAGCATAGGCACCCCAGCCCTTTTCTCCTGCTTAGTACAGAAAATAATTTCTGAATGTGTTTAGAGAGCAGGCTTGACAGGGAATCTTTCCTACTGATGATCAGAAACCAGCATGCCGCTAATGCTAAAGGAAGGAGATTAGTACTGTGTACTCAGGGGTGGGACTGAGCTCCTGGCAACATACTGGGACATGTGTGCATCCTGATTCTGAACACTGCGACATTTCGTGGGTTCCAGTGCTTACCCAGGGCTTTGAATACTTACAAGTCACTGGAGACTTACACTGTTTCTGTTTTATAAGATTTATTTACACATCCATGAAGGTTCGCAGCAGTGATGCTCTGACCCTGTTAGACTTCAGGGGAGCCCATTGTGCCATGGGATTTTCTGCGGCGTGCCATCAGCCACCTGCCTCTTTGCGTTTCAGTTCCAGCACACAAGGCCAGTCCTATGATTGTGCAGACTGATGAGCCTGCATCAGGTGGTGGAGGAGGAAGAGCAGCAAATTGTGCTGCATGCCATGACCTCCAGCAAATGTTCCGGAGAACCTCCAGTCACACTCCTAGTGGGGCACTTGCTGCCACAAGGAAGCAGCTGGCAGGGTTTCTCCATCTGTCCTTGTGTAGAATTGTTGGGTATACCATCACTGCTGCCACTTCTTGCCACAGGTAGAGGTGGTGGTCCTACTCACCCACCTGCTTGGTCAACCAGCTGGCTGGTGCCCTCTTGTTCCCAGCTTGTGTTCCAGCTGAAAGGGGCTTGAGCAATGTCCAGCTGCTTGCCTGCGATACGCTGGTAGGTTTTTGAGAGCCCTGCAGCTGAGGCAGAGGAGAGGAACAAGTGAGCGAGCAAAAGATCGGCTGATGGCCAGCTGGTCCCTCACTTGTAGACAACTGGCTACCCATCCTGCTGCTGCGCCACCTGCTCACTGGGTGGCAAAATGTCTTGGGCAGGCATGCCAGCACATACTGACTTCAAGTCACGCACGCAGACTTCACTCACCTCCACTACTTGTCTCCGTTCAGTGGGAGGAATAATGGTGAGTCATCACCACCCATCAGCCAAGACTTCTTGGGCCATCCTAGTTCCTTCTGGAAGACATCTCCAGATGGCCACCAGCAGGAGAGGCTGTTGACTCCTATGCCAATAGGCGTCCTCATCACTGCAGGTCTTAGTTTGGGCATTATAGGAGCGATCCATGGTGCTCTCTGGCAGTGAGCCCAGTTTGGGATGGCATTCAGCACCATGGATGAGTCCATTCAAGCTCAAAAGAGATACTGCAATAGATGAGTAGCCACATGATAGAGGAGTCATCAGCCTGTCCTGGTTGCCAGCCCTCAGCTGTCCTTGCCAGGAGTTTGAGAGGTGTTGCCTGCAGGCACCCATGCTTATGCAGATCTTAGGGCTAAGAATGATAGAGTTGAAAGGGAGCTTGTGTCTCCTTGCTGTCAGAGGCACTGGGCTGAAAGGGGCCATGAAAGGTCATTGAGACCAATCCCAACCCAATAACAATATGAAGTAGGATGGCAGCAGTTGGAGGAAACCCACTCCAACACATCAAATAAGGGTCTACAAAGCAAGGGTGCTGAACCTTTGGCCCACCAGCCAAATCTGGCCCATCTGAGAAAGCCAATCTGTTTATCTGCACTTTTCTTGATGAACATTCTCTTCTCTAAGTCACTCAGCAGTACTTGTTTTATTCCCACCGGAATACTGATTGGTGGTATTCTGGCTTTTGCATCTCCCCCTGCACATTCTAAAAGACTGGAATGTCTTTCCGAAGACTTTGGCACTAGCAGTAAAACCTTGAAGCTTAATATTTTGGGATTTTCAGCCCTGATCCTTTTGTTTCAGCCCCATCCACACTGAAATCTGCCACCACGTAAGTAACTCCAGAATTGAATTTGGCCTTCAACCTGAAAGATTCCTTGCCTCTTCTTTAAAGCTACACACTTAACTGGGAGTAAGCCTGATTCATATAGTGGAACTTACTTCTAGTCAAGCAAGCAAGCAAGCAAGCAAGCAAGCATGGGATTGTGCTGCAATGCATTCACATTTAACCTGGAAAGAATCCCTTGGAGTATCCAGAGGATACGTGCAGGCCCAGGAGGCCCCTTCTGACTCGCTCTGTTTCTCTGTTTCTCTGTTTCTACTTCCCTGCTGAAAGTGTACATAGACACAGCATGGATTTCTCATGGCTGCCTTCACCTTGCCAGATCCTGGTGATGTTCAAGAATTCCCTTGGTACCTTCTAAGGTGGACAAAGCAGACAGGACTTGCAATTGATAGCAAAGCAAGGATATCGCAGTACATCTGTGTTCGCTTTGAAAAGTACTGTCTTTGATAGCCCACACTGTGGCCTCATGCAGGAGTCTTTCCTAATTCTGTTATCTTGAAGTGACCACAGTTGCAACTTTTTCACAGATAACATATGCTGCACAGATTAACTCTCCCCAAGAAATGTAACCCACTTCACCTGAGACCTCATATTGATTGTATGTGTACCTCTCTCTCCCCTCCCCCGTCTTTCCCCACATCTCCATCATCTCATCTCCATCATCTCCCATCTATTTCTCTTTCCTGAGAATTTGTACAGATGCCTTACTCAGGCCTTTACAGATAGCTAGAATTTCACTTCAGGCAAAATTCAGAGGTTTGCGTAAGATCTGACAAAACATGATTGTTCTAATATGCTCAGGATTATTCATGTGTGTGGGGATTTTACAGGGGATGAGTCCCCATTCCTACAAAGACTTGCAAACCTCTCCTACAGGAGAGAGCAATTTGTGACCCTTTGGATATGTTGACCTACTTTTCCCCCATGAGTGATGCTCCTTAGGACCGATTACAATTGTGGTGCCAAACACACAGAAGCCCATCCTGATCTCACAGAATCACAAAGTCACAGAAGAGTAGAGTTGTAAGAGGCCAGAAGGCCACCTGGTCCAACTCCCTGCTCAGTTCAGGACACCAGGTAAATCATTGCTCTCCGATGGCTGTCCAGTTACACCTTGTAAGCCTGTCATATGGGAGAGCCCACAGCCTCCCGAGGTCATTGGCTCCATTGCTATACTGCTCTAACAGTCAGGAAAATTTTCCTGATATCCAGGTGGAATCTGGCTTCCTGTAACTTGAGCCCATTATTCCATGTCCTGCACTCTGGGATGAGTGATATCCTGGCCTTCCTCCTCGTCACAGCCTCTCATGTACTTGTAGGATGCTATCATATCCTCCCTCAGTCTTCTCTTCTTGAGGCTAAACCTCAAGGCTATAACCCTTTGCTGTTGTCATGCTCCAGCAACTGCTTTCAGTGGCCTCCTGCCTCTAAACATGGAGCTTCCATTAATGACATTGCCAATAGCCATGAACTGGTGAACCACACTGTAGGCCGTGGGGCCATCACTCATTCACTGCAGGCTGTGCTGTAAGAGCCATCATCCAATTCTGAACAGGAGGAGCAAGAGAAGAAAGGCAGGAGCAAGGCGGGTGGGCTGAACCCACTCTAACACTTTATATGACTCTGGTGCGCCCACAACTGGAGTACTGTGCTCAGTTTTGGGCCCCTCATTACAGAAAGGATATAGCCAGGTTAGAGTCAGTGCAGCGTAGGGCCACAAGGTTGGTGGCCGGTTTGCAGGGGATGCCATATGAGGCGAGACTGAGGGAACTGGGTCTCTTCAGCCTGGAGAAGAGGAGACTCAGAGGGGATATGTTGGCGACATACAGGTATGTGAGGGGGTGTCACATGGAGATGAGTAGAGACCTGTTCTCCCCTGCAGAGGAAGGCCGGACGCGCTCCAACAGAGCAAAGCTCAGGGAGCCAAGGTTCCATTTGGATGCCAGGAAGCACTTCCTGACAGTCAGGACCCCGAGGGTGTGGAATGGGCTTCCACGAGAGGTCGTTGAAGCCCCATCACTGAGGGTGTTCAAAGATAGGCTGGACATGCACCTGGTGGGCATGTCGTGAGCAGAGCTGGCTGGAGCAGGGGGTCAGATTAGATGGCCCGGGAGGTCCCTTCTGACTTGCTCTGTTTCTATGTTTCTGTGAACCCTCTGAAGTTCCTTCCAGGTTGCCCAGTGAAGTTCTCACAGCAAACATGAAGTTCTCTTAGGGGTCTCAGGAGGGGAGGGGGGAGCAGATGTAGAATCCAGTCCTTAGGAGGTGTTGGGAGAGAAGGCCTGCTCAGATGGAGGGGTTCCATTGCTCTCATCATCTTGAGAGAGCCCCTCTGAGGGTGGAGCCAACAGCCTCCCTGAAAAGGAAGAACAACAGGGAAGTTTTGAGCTTGGATCCAGCTCTTTACATGAGCACAAGACTCTCTATTTAGACTTTTTCTGTAGATTTTTTCTGTTAACTGGGGAAGAGCTGCATTTCAAAAGCTTGTCTTGAGTTTCTGGAACCTAATGAAAAGAGAGAAAGGGCAAGCTCAGGACACACCCCTCCCTTCCACCTTTCAAGTCACAGGTCCTAAGTACATCATGTGGACTGCAAATTCCATAGAGGCATGGTTTCCTGTGTGAAAAAGGACACACACTAACTCTTAACATGGCTTCCTCCAACCTTGTGCCTTCCAGATGAGTTGGACTACAACTCATAACAATTGGACATGGTGCCCATAATTCTTGCTGCACAAAACATCTATATCTGGTTTGGCAAAGGTTGCTGTGATATGTTCCCGCTTTAGTCATCTTTTCCTACACAAAAAATCCCCCAGTGGATGGCCATTTCCTCATACCCACAGTGCTCCACTTTCCCCCTGAGGAAGGTGGTCATCTTTGAAATCAACCACAAGACTTGTGATAATTATGACTCACATGACCCATTGATTTCAATGGGACTAAAGCAGAGGCATTGAGCCTCTTTCAGTCTGATGGCCAAATTCCATTTTGGAATAGCTGTATTACAGCAGGGGCAGACCTGAGGGCAAAAGGACCAGGGTCAGCATTCTCTGGCTACCAGCAAATTTTAGCTTAATGTTCTTACTGCCAATAATTAAACGACAAGAGAAGCATTCCTACCTCTTAGAAATGGGGCAAATCTGCTGAAAAACTGGGAAACACCAAACAGTCAGTGCTCAGTTGAAACAGAGTTATTTATTATTGTGTTTCTCTTTCCAGGCTGCATATCCTCCATTGCTTTGCAGATGAACTTATGGACCTATGACACCCCTAGTCTGAAACTAACTGCAATCCTACATGTTTCTACTCAGAAGTAAGTTACAGGTGAGTGTGTATATTACTCTCAGCAAACTAAGGATCTGTACCTGCCACCTCCATCCCATACGGTGCTTTGCACTCATTTTTGAACACTCTTCAGCACCTGCTCTATTCACTTCTGATTCTTTGCAGTATTTTGTTTGGCGCTGTCTTCTAAAGCTGGTGCACTGGTTCCAAATTAAGCATAACAATTTACTATGACAACAACTACTACTATCTATTAATCATTAGGCTGTTTAACCTCACCTATAGATCTTGTTGTATTTATTGTTTATTTGCAACTCAAACATGTTAATTATTTTCATTTCTTAGCTTCTTGTCAAGGTCTGAATCATCTTTGAGTAGTTTGTAACATAAAACACCCACCATTTCAACACAACATATTTGTAAAATTAAAATGAACGTAAAAGAACAAATCTCGGACTAGTCAGTTACATTAAAAAGCCATTTGTCTGAGGGTGGGATACTTCAGTTTCCCATTTCCAAAGGCAGAAGCAGGTCTCCAACCTTGGACTGGGGCTCTGCATTCCAGTTTTCCATCCTGCTGCAGCTCGCATGGAAAGAACCACACCGGCTGCCTTTCGGAGTTGAGAGTTCAGGAACTCCGCATAGGTGGTCCAGTGGGAGGGCAATGCACAAGCCTGCAGAGGCCAGGATGTGAGCTCGCCTGTGTCTTCTGCAGCCCTCTTTCCTCCTGCTCCAGGGTGCCCCAGCTTGATGTCCAAACATGGCTTTCTAACAGAAATGAAGAATGAGAGGTGAAAGGAGGTGGAAGTGGGGAGGATGCCTTGAAGCCTGGGGGACTGCAAGCATCAAGGGCACAGCCCATAAAAAGAGGGCCTATCTCTGGATAGGTAGTGATAGGATGATGGAAAGAAAACAAGGGTTGTACATATACATATACATGCATGCACACACACACACACACACACACACAGATGCAGAATTCACTTTTTTAAAAGAAGAAATCCACGTAGTCTCCCTGGATGGAAAGATGGAAGCCAGTATTATAGAAGCCAGCTGCCCACAGGAAACCCAATAGCAGGCAATGAGCATTCTCAGCATACTGCTTCTGATACTGGAGCTGGCATATAGCTGCCAGGGCCACTAGCCATTGAGGGGTTTCTCCTTCACCAAATAGCAAAATAGATGCAGGCATGGGCACACGCCTGTCTGTTTCCATTTAGGCAATGAGGGTATTTTGTTTTTTAAAGGCATCCACCTAGTCTCCCTGAGTGGCAGAATAGAGGTACGTGCACACACACACGCACACACACACAAACGCCCCTTCTGCATTTTGCCATTTGGACAAAATCTATGGGACATCCACCAGAAAATAGAGACCAGTGAAGTATATGATGCTCTTTGCTCTCAGTCAGAACTTAGTGCAGCATTTCGGAGTGGCAAGAAGCGGTTGGAAAGTTGCCTGCAGCGGGTTCCAAATCGCTGGTCCAGAACCCAAACGTAAGCACCCCCCCACTTTGTTGGAGCCCTGTGAGGAGGAAGCCGATTCCCCCTTGGCTCTCCCGGCCTCCCCCCGCTTCAGCCTGCCACCCCCCTCCCTGTCTACCAGGCAGCCCCTTTGTCGACACTTGATCATTTACATCAAGTTGACATTCGCAGAGTTTACTCAGGGGTCTGTAATTGTATTCTTTCACCGGTTCTGCATTACCAACCATGAAAATGGAATCTTATCATCCCTGACCAATTTTTAATGTACAAAATGATTTGGCCGAGGTTCAAAGGGAGCCACAATTGAAATCAGGTGAATGATACATGTAGTATTTTTCAGTTTCTCCGTGCCTTGATTTGATTTTTTTTTCCTGGTATGGCCTAGTCTCTCTCTCTCTCTCTTTTTGGTAAGCTATATAAATGCATATATACTCTGAATATTTATCTAAGGGCTATCGATATATTTCTACCTATCATTTAAATGTAGTTATTCACAGTGCACTGGAGGACAATGAAGTTTCTTATCCCTAAAAAGCAATCCAAGAATTGGAACAAGCTTAAATTCTCCTGATAGAGCCCTGGGATTAATGGGACATTTATTAAATGAAACCCCATTGCCAAATGCAAAGGGACCTCTGAGACACCCTCACACAAATAAAAATCAGGACACATTTACATCATAAAGAGCAGGGTAAACAATGAGGCATCCTATCTCACGGAAAGAGGTAGCATCTCCAGGGGGCTACGGGCCTTTTGGCACAAGGGGTGAGAGCTCCGTGTGCCGCGGTCTCCTGGATGTCAGATGGTCCAGATGAAAACAAAAGCAAGCAGAGAGAAATGATGGCAGAGACACCTGCCTTCCGCTGTGGGGTGGGAAATCTGGCTCCAGAGGAGGGAACTTTATGGATTGGCCACGGTCTTGAAAAAAGTCAGGTGTGCAGACTGATCCTGGGCATGTCTCTTCAGAAGTGTTTCCAGTGGGGATTACTTCTGAGTAAGTTTGTAGAGAAATGCACCATGGAAAATGCCCAGTCTTGGTGTGAATTGAGGCAGATGCTCAGTGCTCAAATTGGTTCTGACCTCATGTTTTGTAATATGCAGATTTTAAAAAAAACTGGAAAGGTGAATTGTCTGGACGACAACAATCCATTGCTGTCAATGGGGAATTCCTCCCAAAATAGTAACTTCCAAAAAGTATTTTTAAAGGGGTCACAGCAGGGGTGGAAAGGCTTAAATTCCCTCTCCCTGCCTGCCATAATCCCAATATTTATCAGACCTCCCAGGAACTGCTCTTTCCCTCTGTGTTAAAGCATTCCAATTAAAGGCAAAGGCACATTCATGTCCAGTTTGTCTATAGATTTTGGTGGTCATTTTAGGGTGGCAAATTGTTGACCCTTTGCTTTGTATTTTTAACTGCTTCAAATGAGATGGAGTAGCAGTGAGGGAGGGTCCAGCATGGAGGTGGACACTCATCAGATTTCCCCGGCTTGGCTCCTTGGATCCTGGCCTGCTTTCCACCTGCCTTAAGCCCACCTTGTGCAGGCTGTTCACATGGGCATCTGACAGGAGGCGAGTCCAAGTGCGTCCTTGAGGCCAGCTTGTACACACCCCGCCTGCACGCCAATGCTGCAAGGAGAGTTCTGCTTCTGCACACATGACTTGCCTGTTTTGCGTACTTTGTGCAAAGAGTTGTGTACTTTGCACAAAGAAGCCTGTATCGTTCCTGAGCATTTGTGGACCTAAGCTTGGCTCAGCTCACATCCAGGATGAAACATGGGAAAGAAGTCCAGCAAGCACAAGCAGGCTGGATTCTGGCTTGATCTTCACATTCCTAGGGTGGAGTTCATTTTGATCTTCCACCTGGAGTGACAAAGTATCTCTGCTAAGATGTATGTCTAAAGATGCAGCTACCTAGCAACTTCAGAAAACAAGAAAGGTATTAGACCACAGGCTTTGTGTGTATGGAAGTCTTAGAAGCAATACCGTACATCTCTAATTATAAAGAGCCAAAGGCCAAAAAAAGACCTTTGTCTTTCTCCATCGGAAACTTTGCCCGATTCCTTTTGCTTCCACTGTGGCTTGTGTTGTCCTTATTTCCTAGACAGCAGGATGTGTGGGTGGACTCAGGGGGAGCTTTCAAGGCAGAGATGGCCCGCAGCCTCCTCCTTCCCCTCGCTGTACAGTTTTACGCACAACCAGAAGGGAAGGTGTCTCAGTGGATCAGTAACTAGGACAATAGCATTGTTCATAATCTAAAGAAAATTTGTCCGAAAGGGCTGGCAGAGAAACAATCCCTTAAATCAGTATAAAATATCAGAATGTGTGACAGTTATGGAGTAGAGGGGAAACAGATGGCTAAAGACATGGGTATGTTCTTGCATGATGCTGCAATCCCCCATGGAGCCATTCTCACTCTATCCATGTGCATTAGTGAATGTTATCCACAAGGGATGGAAAACAGGAGGAATCTACCTACAAAGAAACTCCGTTTTTCAGGCAATAGGCAAAATTCAGCAGAATTCTCTTGTCCCGGCTCTTCTCCCTTTGTGGCTCCCCAGAAGGAGCAGCATGGGAAGCCTTCTGGAGCATCAATAAGCAGGTCTGGCCCTACCATTAGGCACAGCAAGGGATTGCTTCAGGCAACAGAGGCTGGCTGGCAGTGGCCGCAACCTTTCAGCTGTTTCTCTGGAACTCCCTTGCTGTCCTCTCTATTGGAGGACAGAGCTGCATAGGTGACACCATCTGTCCTGCTGGCTGGAAACTACCTGGCTTCCATAGGTGTTGTGGAGGATGCTAGTTCATGTTGAGGTAAGATTCAACTGCTAACCCATCTGGCTGTTGTATGTGGAATGGGAAAGGGCACCATTTTGTCCTTTGCCTCAGGCAGCAAAATATCTTGGGCTGGCCGCATCCAGAAAGCACAACACCCACAGAGGGGCAGAAGCCACTGTTTGTACATGCTTCCTGCATTGATTAGATTAAAGAGAGTTGTTCCTGGAGCTTTCTTCAGAGATGAGGTAGCATTCCCTTTTTGTTTTCATTCATCCTTTTCCCAATCTCTGAGCTGCTGACTTCTTTGCATCCTTAGTTCTGAACCCTATAACTTGTTAGGCAGCAATCCATTCTTTCAACTTGGATATCCCTTATGCTTTAGGTGGACTCTGCTCTAAGAAGAATCCAGGCCCTTCTTGGGTTTTGATACTGTTTCTTGGGCTCCTTAGCATGATTCTTCACAGTTCTGTGGTGCCCATCCCAGGCTATCAGGGCCAGCGTTCTTTGCTTTTCCCTGGGCAAAACAACCTTGTATACCAAGAAAGAATGTGTTGACCCCTGATAAAACAACCCCATGGAGTCTACCCTTTTTGAAGCTGGTTTTATCCATAATGCTGAACAACCACTGATCTGCAGGCAACCCTTCCAGTGCATTGCAGGAGATGGCAACCTATGTGTGTGTTGTGTTGGAGCACAGGGGAGGTGATCAAGGAGAGACTGCAGAATATTGCTGAGCAGCTGTTCAAGCTGGACACAGCCTTTTTTTAAAATCTTGTGTGCAATTTTAGGGAGAAGTCCCATTTTCACTTCACTCTATCCACGTTCTGTGCTTAAACCAAATTGTGGTGGCTCTGGGGCCCCTAAAAATAGACTCTCTTTGGACTGCCCGCCATTGTCATGGGTACTAATTGCATCAGGACCACTTCTGGAACTCAACCTTTGATTATTCTTCCCCAAATGCTGGGAAACTTGACAGTTGTATGCTCCTAAAGCATTTCTTCAAATTATATGAAACTATTTGAAACCAAGCAAGAAGTAAAAAAGTTTTGGGTTTCCCTCCTCTGAAATATGTGACTACAAACTATACCTGCTTTATTTTTTCTCCTTCGAATTATCTATTTCCACCCTGTGGCCCTGCCATAGTCCCCAACACCAAATGCTCTTGGTCTCATAGCTTCCTAGTCCCCTGTGCCACCATTTCCATAGTGCATGCGGCCTCCCATTCTGCAGTATCTCATAGAATAATAGAGTTCTATTAGAATGGAGTCATAGAATCATGGAATAGTAGAGCTGGAAGGGGCCAGGTGGCCATCAGGTCCAACCTCCTCCACAGGACACTGAGTGAAACTATCCCTCTCAGATAGCTGTCCAACTTCCTATGGATTGCCTCCTCGGTGGGAGAGCCCACAGCCTCCCAAGGTCATTGGTTCCATCGGCGTACTGCTCCAACAGTGAAGAAGTTCTTCCTGATATTTAGCTGGAATTTGACTTCCTGTAACTTGAGCCCATTATTCCATGTCCTTTACTCTGGGATGAGTGAGATCCCGGCCTTCTTCTTTGTGACCGCCTTTCAAGTACTTGAAGAGTGCTCTCATACCTCCCCTCAGTCCTCTCTTCTCAAGGCTAAACATGCCCACTTCTTTCAATCGCGCCTCACAGGGCTTTGTTCCAGTCCCCGGATCATCCTCGTCGCCTTCCACTGAACCCTTCCCACCGTGTCTTCAACCCCCTGCTTTGTGCAGGACTCAAGTCTCTCATGCGGATTCTAACCAGGCCTGGCCCTGCTTAGCTTCCAAGATTAGGCAGGATCAGGCATTTCAGGCTATAGGGGAGCCGGCAGAAAGGTGGATCAAGTAATATTTAATAAAGGAGACATCCCCTCTTTCGTTTGTCAAGAAAGGAATGGCTGTATTTGGAGATTAGCAGATTTTAATATCTGCAAATACCCCCACCAATAAGCCAGCCTCACAGTGATGGCTCCAGGTTTTGGAAGGTCTTTGTGCATGGCCCTCGACCAGTGAGTTGACCTTCTTATTGTCATTCCCACCGGCTGCCCCGGTCCTCATCCTCCTCTCATTGCCACTCCCCACATGCCCATGGCCAAGTGCACAGGGGCACCGACTTCTTCTCCTTCTACCATAACCATTGTTTGGGCCAAGAGATGCTGCAGGTTGCAGTGGGGAGGAGCAGTAACAAGGCCGGGGGGCCCTTGTCAGCAGACCTTCCACAGGCATTCAAACATACCTTCCCTTGACGCCATGCCTGCAACCCCATATTTCCAATTTGGAGTCCTACCAAGAAAACTGGTATTAATATGAGCAGGCCAGTATTTTGTCACATAGTTGATTTTTTTTAGCCTCCAGCTTCTCAAAAACATCCCTTCTATTATTTTCATCATAAGCCAACACAAACCCACTGGTTCTATCATGCTATTGAATCTTTTGTAAGGGGTTCTCCTCCCCCCTCCCCACACGCTTTTCTTTGGGAACAATTTAAAAGGTTGTAAGAGTTTAGCATCATTGATCTTTTCTTATATGAATGCCAGTTCTACTAATATACTGAGGTTTGCCCAACATCTGATTAAATCTTTTAAGAGACCTCTACTTCTGTAGGTTGGCTAGTAACTACAGCTTTAACATTCCATGATAAAACTTAATTAATCATATAGTATGGTATTGCCAATTTCTCCTACAACTAGCCACCTGGGAAAAGGTGGTAAAGTTACCACATGGGACTAAAACTCCTGATTTAAACCCTTTTAGCACTTCTGTGTCGCAAGGCTTATAGCATCATTTCATACATAAATGACACAGCTAAACATTCCTTTAGCTCTATTAACATAAAATTAAAGGGCTCTTTTTTTTCCTCCTTAGGAGATAATTAGTTGATACCCCATTGAAGTTCTAATTTATTTCCAAAGAAAAGCCTGTAATTGGACATTGTTCTTACCCAAACACAGAAGAACTCTCATGTGTAAGCGGCTGTTTTCACCCAGGCACCGCAATGGATGCTTTTGCTGATCTGTACTTCCTTTCAGCTTTATGTGCCTGTTGCTGAACTAATAATGTGAATTTCACATGATGAAGCCAAAACCAATGGTTCAGCTCTTCAGTCTGCAAAAAGGTTGATAAAGAGAGAGACATTTGGGCAAGGAACTGGTGGGAAATTTGGGCAAGGAATTGGGAAATCTGGGCAAGGAACTGCCACATTGTCATCTCTTGGGCAGGCTGGCATTAAGGCATAGCGTGCTGTTTTCTCAGAAAAAACAACACTCTGAGAAACTTGCATGCATGGAGAAAGCTAGCACAGGTCTCTTTGTGTTTGGCCTGCAGGTTAAGCCAAAAGGACAGGCCATTTTGTCCTCCACACTTGGAATGCACCTGAAAGAAGCAAAATACTTCACATACTCGGGAAAGACCTATTTGAGAAAGAGCGTCTTCATTCTGAATGAGCTTCGTTTCCCCTCAGCAGCTTCAGCATGCAGTCAGAGGATTGGCTATACTATGTTGCGACATCATCACATTCACTATGTGATTCCTGATTGTCTGGAACCTTCTAGGAACCAAAAGAAGCTCTAACAAGGACTGGGGAAATATTCCAAAGCAGCAGAAGCCAAAACTAAGGAATATTGGCAGACAGGTACAGAATGGTTTGGTCTCTTAACTAAGGAGGTAATTTTTTTTGGGGGGGGGGCGCAGTTTGGCAATATCTCCCATCCCACCACCATCATTGCATGATGGTGCTTCCAACCTGAACATTCAAATGAGAAGACATTCAGCACAAAACTTTTAGAAAAAAACATCACAGTCATATTCATGTGATTGAGCTGCTGCTCTGATTTATCTAGGCTGGACCAGTTCCAAATACATGATCCAGCATGGCTGTTCTTATGCTCTTATGTTTTTAAGGTATGGACCAGCAACGGATGTATATTGTGGGTGTGCTATGTGAGAGGAGATGTTTTGAGATGTTTAGACCAGTTGCTCTTTCTCAGCCTAATCTGCCTCACATGGCTATGGAGAGGAGAAAAGGGGGGCTCTTGGCTCCTTTGAGGTAGGGTGGGTTAGGAATGTGAAACATAAATAAATATCCTGTGAGTTTCAAGGAGGATGCTTCATAAGGTTCTGTTACTCTGTTCTCTGTGGGCTTCCTTCAATGACTTATGGCTTCCATTTCCTGTCCTGGCAGCCTGTTCTTGATGATCCATGAAAGGAGCTGGAGTAGAAGTCACTTGTTTCACAGGATTTGGGACAAGGAAGGTGAAAGCAATGAGACAGATGGGATGAGAAAAGGATGCTATGGCCCTTGAACCTGGATCCCACAGAGCTCTCAGGAAGATTCAGATATGGATGCAGTTCAAGCCACATTGCTCAGAGGAGGTTCTTCAGGACCTTTTCCTGTGTCCTCACAGTTGGAGGACCTGTTCTTGCATCCCCAACTTCAGAATCAGAGGGTGAGTTCCCAGCAGCCTCTCCATCTCCCAGAACTTGTCAAACCAAAGGATGCAGGTCCTTTAAAGGAACACACTGAGGAGGTCAAGTCAAATGTAGAACAGGCCTTACTTGCCTTTATGAGGCCTCAGATGGCTTCTGCTCCCTGCTGAAGCAACATCTTCATAGCTAAACCAACAAGATCTACCACAAGCTTGTCAGGGTCCTTATTTCTTGCAATGACATGCCCAGGAAGGTTTGACCTGACTGTACCAATTTCTCCCAAACCCCCAAGAAAACAGGATAATGAGCTTATAAAGAAGCTGTGAAGGGCATTCATAGAGTTATGCTAACAGGTAAACCCTAATCCATCATCTGGTTTAACCCATGTTCCTAAAGCACTGCCATCATATTCCTGCCTTTTTTTCCCTGGAAAGCTACCAAGAATCTCAGATCGAGCATTGAGAGCACTTTGCTCAGTAACTATCCTGTGTCTTGTTTAAGCCAATGCCATCCTCTCCTCAAAAGACCAGCATGTTGGATTAATATTTTATGCATGAAATATTTCATGTACTGTGGTGACATAATAAGAAGAGGCATTTTATTAGTTTGTGCATGCAAGAAGAATGGTTTACAGAAACAGGATGTGTGAACAACTTGTATTCAGATGCCATTTTATTAACTGATAGGTTGTTTGTTTTAGGGACAGTGAGCTGCAGTCTTCTAGGTTTCCTCTTATAATTTTCTGTCTTTCCTCTTGTCACCCTCCTTCCTTCTTTCCCTTTTCCCCCTCCCTCCCCCTCCCTCCCTCCAAACTCTTTCTGAAAAATAGTGTCCAATTTGGTGCTTCCCTGCCCCCAGTCTTGAGTAGAACGTAACCCATGTGGAAAGGCACTGAGCAGAGAGCTACAGCTGTTGCCACTTATGCTCCAGAGCACAATTTTAGGAATTAATGGCTTCTAATCCTCAAAACCATATAGATACAGAATGGTGTGAGATTTTCAGCTGCCAAGACGAAGTCTCTTGCTCTAACTTCATAAATAGGTTTATAAGAGTATGCCTTAATCTCTTAAAAGCAAGAAAAGGTGGATGAGATCACACTTTGTGTTTAATGCTGAACTCGGTGACCCATTCTTCACTGACATTGAGAATACACTCTTCTTACCTCTCCAGATGATACAAGAGAGACAATCAAAACATGCTTGTTATGTGCATAAACATTCTTTCTACTTCTGCCATTTGATTTCGGTGACTCATCAACAGGTTGCGTTTTTGTAACTATGGATGAATTCCCTGCCTTGGTTTCTTTCTTTCTTTTTGAACTAATGGACATGTTTAGAAAATTATCAGACCTGTCTCAATCTTTATTATAGGGTTAAAGAGAGAGAGAGAGCGAGCAAGCGAGCATGCAAGAGTTTCTTTTGGCATGCTTTCTCTTCTGTGTCTTATATCTTCCCTGTAGTTCTGTTATAAATCCTTTCAACTTGTTTAAGTTTGTGAAGAACTGCAGTGTATGAAATTTCCCATGAAATTCTCTGTAGGGACCCAGGAATCCCAACAGTAAACACTGCGGTGCTTAATACTAACCCACCATTAGGGAAGGATGGGGCTCTCATTTTTCCAGTCTAAAATTTTAGCTGAAACTGTGAGAGTGTATCCAAATCTAAAATGCAGTTCATCCCAAACTTGGTACTTCCTTTTAAGTGTGTACAAACATTTGTACAAATTTTAGTGTGCCTTTCTCAAAATATCAATATTCTTAATGCAATTTTGTCTGATGTAGCCATTTTTGTATGTGATTTTGCATTATTTCCACCAACATATGCATTTTGTGTGTATTATTTGGAAAATGAGATTGGAAAATTCAGAGAAGTGACCATTTCAAAGAACAACTGAGCTTCAGTTCATGTATTGGGACAAAAGTATGAAATTAGGGAACATCACCTTAAAATGAATATCTGCCTCTTCCCTCATCACTGTAATGACAATGCTTATGTGGCCACATCCACTGACATTTATTTGGTGCCTTGAAACAGCCCCAATGAATGATCAGGAATGGTACTGAGGCGAGTAGGCAGATTGTATCATTTGACATCTGGGTCACATTGTTCCACTAAGTGGCTGCCCTTGATGGGCTACCTATTCCGCTAAAGAAAATTCTCAATGAGAAATAAGCACAAAGAATTCTTCTGCCTATCTGTGAGTGATAAATCCTTCCATGTATCTCTTCACATCACTCACTGTTTTCACCCCAGAATAGACTCCTTACCATCCCTACTATAAAGAAAGGACACTTGAGCCTCTTCCAACCCAAGGAACAGCTCCTTATTTCAGACAGTGAACCATGCTCCATCATTGGGTGGAGGCAAGACAAGAGGAGAGGGGACAACATAACAGCACATTTCAACTTCAGGTTTTTACTGGCACCAGGTAAACCTTAGGAGAGAAAATGAAGAAGGGCTGCCCAGAGGGGAGGAAATGCTGCACAGAAGTCAGCAGCTCACCAAATTATTGGGGTTGTAGGAAATGGTCCTGATCCTCCGTGAACACCAGATGACTGGCTTAGGACTGCAGAAAGGCTGGACTTTGCTCTTGGGACAGAGGTTCTCTTTCCCTGTGGTCCAGCAAGAGCTTCAATGAGATTCTAGAAAGGGCACCATTCCCCCACCTTGGGTATTTCTAAGAAATTAGAAGGGAGGATGGCACAATGAGTTTTTCCCACTTCAGATGCAAACATGTCAAGGCTGGGCACTCCCCCTGCTGCATGAGGACAAAGCAGGCAAATGGGAGATTTCAACAAGTGTATAGTTACATATGGAAATGTAAGAAAAAACATGGCATCTGCAAGAGAGGATAGGGTGCTAATAGGAGAGAATAACTATTTCTCCTTGGTGCTATTTCTGGGAATGTTCTTCACATATACTTCTCTCAGTTTGGCAAACGGGGTCTTTGTGGGTAAGTGAGCCTCAAAGAGCGCACAGCAGTGGATGCAAGTACAGATTTATAGCTTAATGTATATGGGCGTTGCAATCATTATCCAGGCCGCCCCTCCTGAACTGGATGGATGCGGCTGGTTGTAGAAGTGCATCCCTACCTGCAGGTGTCAGTTTCTGTGCAAGACTAGCTGGGCGTCACCTGAACTGGTCCAGGGCCTTTGCACTAGGCTGTGCGATTCCAGTGCTGTTTCCAATTCCAAGCAGGGCAGAACTGCAAGACAGTGGTGCCTCAGTGCTGAACGAGAGAGTGACTAGTGTAGGTGATATTTGTGTTGTCTTTGGATCTGTCCAGCAGGAGATTTTTGTGCTGCATTCCTTCCCCGCCTGCCTCCCCACCTTCTTCAAAGCAAGGTACTTGCTTTGTGGCTTAGTAACATGGACATAGTATGACATGACGCTGTCAAGCCTTTTTAACAATCATTAAAACTTTTCCCTAAGGGAGATTTTCAATCAGATCGCATTACGGTCAGTGTGGACTTCGTATTTGTGCACTGAAAGTTCACTTGTTTTTCTGGGTGGAGCATCAGGAGCTCCACAGGCATTTCTTGATCATAAACATTGTTTCTTTCACAGAAAAAAATGTACGTTGAGGCAAGAGGTAGGAGAGCACAGAGAGAGTTCAAGAATATCGACAAAAGTTGGACCAGTTGGTCTCTTGGGCCAATGTGATAGAAAGATCACCCTGGAGGCAGTGCCAAGCATCAAGCAATAGACTACGCTCATTGGCAGAGCAGTTCTGCAGACCCCGGAGAGCTGAGGCTGTCCTTCAGAATCGTCCAGACTGGGCTTGACGGATGAATTGTCTGACCTGGCATGAGACAGCTTCCCATGTGTAGATGGCAAACAGTAATTTGATAGGGGAATGGAGATGCACGTTTACAGGAAGTAGATGGGCTTGAACAAGAAGTTGGTACATAAGTAGGTAAAGTAGAGAGGGAGATCCAGATAACTAAAGCTAAAGGGCAGAGACTATGGGCTGGTAGCACAGCAAAGACCCAGATATGAGTCTGAAGCATTCTTAGGCAGTTCAGGCTGGGAATCAAGCTCTTGAGGAGTTTGACCTTTGCAAATCTGATGAGACCTGATTACTCCTCTTGGACCGATGTGTAGTTCAAAACTGAAATGTCTGCTGGCTTTCACATTTCCCAAATGTTCTAACACATTTTTTGGCTCCAACAAAAGGAACATAATACATTTAGAAATGCATATTTTGACAGAAAATCTAGGTTTAGCAATGCATACTTTGAAGGAAAGTGCATATTTAAAAATGTACAATTCTACATGGATTAAAAATAAAAGGCAACTTGAAATTTAATGTGGAAATTGGACATACGGGATTTATAAATGAACACAAGCAAAAGCAACACAGACCAGGAACAGACCAATCCGGGCACTGCTACTTGGGCAATAGAGCAATTACAAGACGCGGGAGTAGAATTCTGTTGCTTCTCCACTCTGTAGTCCCACAAGGGGCAAAAAATAAGCCAAAAGGCTCTGAGTTGTGAATTATCTTGAGTTTTCAACAGGTTTTTTTTCCTTAACTTGGAACCTTCTTGTTAATCAGCTAGAGATGCTCAGATAATGCTCAGGCCAGCCTTCTCCAACATGATGTCCTTCCAATATTTTGACGTGCAACCCCTGTCTTCCCCATGGTGTGGCATGCAACACACCTGGGAAAAACAGGATGGGAAAGACACCATAATAAACCATTTCTCAAGTTAAGAAAAGGCGCCATAATAAACCAAAGAGTTAATGCAAGGCAGGGCAGAAACATCTTCAGCAACATTGCCGTATATCATGATTTTTTAAACTGAACAGACTTGCATAATGCTTGCTTGCACACAAAGGACCGGGTGTGCAAAACCGTACAACTGGGTTGTGAGATTCCAGTACAGTTCCTGCAGTCTGGCTTATTGTTCCATGAACAAACCACCCTGAGAACCCGTGGTTTTTCTAGGGTTGTTCCTACTGATTATCTGAATCCCACAGAACAACTTCAGGAATTGCTACCGCCATCCTGTCTGATCCCTTCTCCTTGTCCTCCAACCTGTGCTTCTAAAAACAGAGAAGAAAGGGCACTACAGGGTATGTTTGCAACTGCTTTTTTCCAGATCCTGCGCACTTGTCCACTGCTAGGAAATTTGCAGACATGTCCCCTCCATTTTGCTGTTCTGCCTTGAAGTGTACACAATTTTCCATTCTGTTTTATTGCTGTGCCATGAGAGTTGTGTGTGTTCAGTGATCCCGCACACTGCTTCCTAACCCATTCTGCTCTGTAGAAGTGACAGCTAGCAAGAGAGACCAGTGGAAAGTACAAGGCAGGGGGAGGGCTGTTGGTTAGCCAGGGAAGCCCCGAAGTGGAGATGAAATTGAGAAAGACATTGACAAGACGGGATGTGGGCATTCTGGGCTAAATTTCAGACAGGTGGTCTTGCAGTCTTTCAAGAGCAGAGCCCCTTATTTTGTTTCTGGCAACCATCCTCTGGATTGTATCTTGATTAATAGTAGCACCCATTCCCCCAGAGCAGAGCAGAGCAAGGATGGAAGGAAAGATGGAAGGAAGAAGAGGAGAAGAGGAAAAAGGGTACAAGGAAAATACAGGAGCTAAATCCTATTGCATTCTTCCATCAACAGTTTTGCCTGGATCCACATTAATTGTGATGTTAATAGAAATATATGATTGCTTTTCTAAATAAAACAAATCAGAACAGACTATTCAAAGCACTTACAATCAAAGCAAGGAGAAAAAAACATTCCCTTTTATTGACAGATTATATTGCTCTGAGTGGGCAATTCCTTCTAGAAGGGAATGTTTAGGGTTTGTTTGTCAAAATCATAGGTAAAGCCCTCAAAACACCTGCAGAATGCAATCAAAGAGGTCTTAGTTCTTCCAGAAGAAAACCAGCACAGGGCCTCCCCCCCGCCCCCAAATGCCGATGATGGGTTATTTCCCAAAAATGCGAAAGATGCAAATATTTGAGTAAGTTGATGCTTTGCTTTCATGCTAATTGTCCGAGGTCCAGGCAGAATACTAAGCGGCCTCTCCTTTCATTGTGCATGCTTCACACATGTCTGGCAACAGCCAGAATCCATAAAGGTCATGTACCCAGTGCTGATTCAGTGTAATTGTTACAAAATAGCCAGCTGCCGATAGCCCCCTCCGGTGACCGGCATTACCTGCCAGCTTGGATGATCATGGGGTGGGACCGTGTAGAAGACAAAGATCAGCAGGAGATGACACAGACTGCTGGCACACAAGGAGGTTTTTTTGGTGGGGGGGGAGTCAAAGTCAGAGTCAGAGACCTTCACCGCGAAAAGGAAAAATATGCAGCCAGCAACCCCAATGTGATAATTCTCTGAAGATTTTTCATGTTTCACTGGAGCAGCAGAAGACAAACACACCAATACAAAGGGAGAAAAATCCACTTTGGGGTCCTTTAAGACATGATGCCATGCACTGGTTTTCACACTATTAGGAGCCACGAGTTTTCTTCATGATGAGCTTAAGATACACGCAGTGCCAAGTCAGTTTTTCATCTGCCGCTCTCAGCATTGCTGCGTATACGTCTTTTGTTCAAGGTCTGAAGTTCAGTCCCTGGCACCTTTAATTAAAATAGATCTCAGGTAGCAGGATGGGGGAGAAACACCTGTCTGAAACCTCTTCAGAGCCACTGTTAATCAGAGGAGACAACAGTGCGGGAGACGGACCAAATTTCTGACACAGCGCACCGAGTACTGCAGAGTGCGTTTTCAGGCACGCTCTGTGTATGCATCAAGAGCATGATGGCTCAACAAACACTGAGCGGGCCACAAAAGTGTGCACTTTTGTTGTGCGCTAGGATTTTGGGGCAGTGCTGGTTCCACTTGCACCCCCCCCTCCAAGCCAAAAAACTCCTCATTTCAGGAAACAAATCCATACGGGGAACAGCCTCTAAGGCGAAGGGATTTGAACATTCTTCTCTATGATGATGGGGCTCTGAGAGGTTGGATGCTTCGGGGGTGGCATTTCGGCCTATTTCTATGGGGTTAAGAAAACAAAGGCTTTCTGTTGAGTCAGACGAAAGCTTATTTGATCCAGCATGTTTGCACGTTGGCCAACTGGATGATGATGGGCAGTTCACATACAGGGCGTGAAGGCGGAAGCACGGTTTTGTTTGACTTCTCCAGCATACTGCTTCTGATCCCAAAGGCGGCATCTCGCCACCTTGACCAGTAGACATAGGTAGCCTTATTCTCCATGAATTTCTCTAATTTCCTTCTTAAAGGAAGGAAATTTCCTTCCAACTGATGGCCATCACTGTACTCTGCATTAGCAAATTTTATCTTTTAACTGCACTGTGGGAACAGTGGTGTGACCTTCATGTCCCACCATGCAGCTCCATTGAACGATCCCAGGTTTTACTACAACAGAAGACAGCAGAAAATGTATTCCTCTCTTTTTCCACCTGTATGATAATATCTGGCACTTCCAAATGGGAAACTTCTCAGAAATGTGGAGACTGGTAAAAAGAAGATTGAAAGAAAAAGTTAAAACGTTCAGATCTTTCCTGAAAGCTTGGAGGTTATTCAAAGCTCAGCTTCAATGTACACTTCAGACCACAAGGTATCACCTAGTCTGAATGGATAACTCCTTGTTGGTTGCTGCAGCGGCCACCTGCTTGCCCACTTGCTGTCTCCTTCTTGGCTGTTGCAGATTGCAAGGACCACAAGGACTCTCCCTCTCATGACCCTCTCATCTCCATCTGATAGGGCCTTGACTCCTGCCCCACACGAGCCTTAGTGGGAGCCAGCCCGCCTTACCCCTTTCCATATATGCTAGAGGCTAAACTACCGGTATATCTGTTGCATAGAAGATAGTGACTGGTTTGCTTTAATGCAGCATGTGAGAGTGAAGCTGATCTCCTCCCTTTCCTTTGCAATCAGAACTAACTTTCTTGTCCTTTTGTCCAGCTAAATCACTGACAGAGGAAAAACATGGACATCAACTGGAACATTTTCTGAAGCATTCTATCTGTGGGGTGCTGCAAGAGGTTGTGATTGTCTCTCCCCCTACATTCCCAGTAAGGGTCACAGCCCCACACACTGCCCATACATATATAAAACGATTTAAATTTTAAAAATTGAGATATAGCTTGCACATTATGCCAACTTGTGGGCAACTTGTGGGCAACTCAACAGGGCACTGAGGGTGATGTAGAGGCAGACAATTCATGTCTATTCCTACATCAGATTTTCTTCCCAAATGGGTGGAGACTGGTTGCTCTGTCAGCATGCCATTCAGTCATTCATTCATTCATTCATTCATTCATTCATCACCAGTTCACAAGATGATCTCCATCACCCATGAGATGACCATGGATGAGAAAGTTGACTTGGTGCATATCACAGAGATCTGTATGGGAGAGTTAGGCTGGAGTCAATCTATCTCAGTTCGGTTCATCCAAGAACTGCATGCATCATTATCCTAGACTTGAGGGTCTGGTGGAGTTTACTTTTGCCACAATCTAGAAGAGTTGGTACTCTAGACACCTTGTCTGATTAGTCCTAATTGGGAATGTTTGTATCTAGAGTTGGAATTTCAAGACAATGTAGGGATTCCATTTGTGTTTCACCCACCCTGCTACCTATCTCCCTGCCTAAGCTAACAGAAGTGGCCTTAGAGGCCCCTAGGCTAGAATTATTAAGGTCTTCTAGATCTAAGGCAGCATCCTCAGGAGAAGCCAAACCACTGTCCCTTAAAGAGATCAATAGTCAGCCATCTCTCAAGAAAGGTCATGTCTTCAGGCTAGCACTACTAGCTGTAATCCGCCAAGAGGGAGAGAGGTCAAGAGTACCGGTAGTGAGACAGACAGATCCAAGCATTGTGTCCATATGATCAGGCCTCAACAACTAGAACTCATCTCATAAAGCTGGACAAAATGGACATCCTCACCATCTGGTTTACATCATATATAGTCTAAGACATGCAGGGTGAGTGACTTGTCCTCAAAGTCTATTGCAAGTTGATTCAAGTAAGCAGCGGAGAGTAGGGTTGCAACAGTTCTCTTGGGATCCTGCTGTCTTCTGTCCACCAAACGTCTTCTCATGCTCGGCCCTTGCTTAGGAAGCAAGCTGAGCCAAGAGGAAGTCCATGAACACTAGCAGAACTCCAGTTACACAATGAACAACCTTCTTGTGCGGCACCTGCAGCACAAACAACAGCCGCAAGTCCTGTGTGCACAAGATGGATGCCACTTGTGCACCATTTGCATGGGCCTAATTCCTGCTGAGCATGAATGCTCAGCATGTGCCAAGTCAGACTCACAGCCACAAGGAAGTCGGCCAGAGTCTGGGAAGACAAGTCAAGGGAACCTAACAGATTCACCCCGTTAAGCGGATTCCTCCCTCATCCCTAGTGGATGGTTGAATGAGATCTTTCTTCTGAATGGTGTATACAAGGCCATGAACCACCCAGGTCTGCAGAGCAATGCTGAAAGGAAGCAGTGATGGGGGGAAAGGAACTCTTTGCTACCCTCAAGATTAGACTTGATAAAAGGTTTGGCCAGATTTGGTGTAAGTCTTCCTCCAATTGCGTTCAAACACTTCATATCCCTCCACTCATTCCTTCTCTCAAATAAAGATGCTAAGATCACGTATCAAGCAGCCAGTTTCTGCAGGGCAATACTCAGGTTAAGAAAATCTTACGTTATTTAGTAATAGATCTTTTCCTTTCATGCAATTTAAATTGTACTGAACTTTAGCAAAGGTTTTATTTGTATTACTAATATGCACATCTCTGCGGAAGTACATGTTTTAGTCTTGTGGCCTAGGTTATTTTAATTTTTAGTGTCCGTTCCTTACTTTTTGTTTTTAAGTTCATTTTAAACTGTTATTTTAATTGGAAAAGCATTGATTGATCTGTTATGTTGGCCTACAGTCATCTATGCTGGTCTAAGACTGTAATGAATAAATAAATTGAAGTATCCCTCAACTTGACATTATAGGCTGGTGTTGGAATGTGTGAGGAATCCATTTTGGTGGTTGGAATCCATTGGCTCTGGTCCACACCAAAGCGGTGCTGAGTCCAAGTGCCTGGCAAGCAGACCTGGCTGTTATGAGCTAGGCAGCCCATCCCAAATGAGAGAGGCACTTCAGCAACTATTGGAAGAGTCTTATTCCACACAGAAGTCAATGTATTCACAAGCCTCAAAACACACACACCAGCTGGAAAGTTGACCCCTCGCTCTGCTCCCTTTCACCCACACCTTTACTTATGAACCCTTCAGGGCCGGTCTGTGGAGGGAGGCGCACCATGGAAGTGGGTGCACCAACGTTCTTCCCATTGAGCCTCTAATTGGTCTACCAGATTCTTCAATTGGTACAAAATAGAGCTGCCAGGTTGCTGATGGGGACTGGTCATTATTCTCATATAGCTCCAGTCCAGAGCCATCTACACTGGCTCCCAGTTGAAGTCCGGGCCCAATTCAAGGTGTTGGTATTAACCCATAAAGCCCTAAATGGCTTAGGTCCAGAATAACTGAAGGATTGCCTCCTTCCCTACAAGCTCCCATGCCCCTTAAGATCGGCAGGGCAGTCCTTGCTCCAGGAATCCTCTCTGAAGGAAGTATGGAAGGTGTCTACTCGGAGGAGGGCCTTCTCCACAGTAGCGCCCAGACTATGGAATCTGCTCCCCAGAGAGGTCTGCCTGGTGCCGACACTATATTCTTTCCGGCACCAGGTAAAGACCTTTTTATTCGACCATTATTTTAATAACCAACCTTTTTAGATGCTTTAGGATTTTTTCCTTCACAGTCACACTTTCTATTTTTTCCTCCTTTTTCTTAAGTTTGTGATGTGTTTTATATTGTTTTAATAATTGACATTTTTATTGTACTTTTATATTTTATATTGTACTTTTATGTTTTGTAAGCCGTCCTGAGCGCTTGGCAATAGGACGGGATATAAATGCCCGTAATAAATACATAATAAATAATTATCCAGCAGGTGCATTGATGGGCCCTTGCCTCCTGGGGTATCAAGTCCTCCTCTGGCTTCTTTCCTACAACCAGGAGGGACAGGGGACTCTGTGGTTGTCCTTGAAGCACCTTGATCCAGAGCTGGCTTGGGCTGCCGCACTGGGAGAGTTTGGGCAGCTGGGGCCTCACTAGTCTCAGCAACTCCAATATCAGAGTGAGAACTCTGAGTCAAGGCTGGTTCAGCTATCCACTCCCCCTCCTCTGAGCCTGAGCCGCCATTCCCACCAAAGCCCTCCATCTCTTGTGCACGCCTGGGAATCTCATCTGAGCACGACACCGGCATTCATGCAGCACTCTCCAGCAAAGGGGTCCTGTGAATACGGCACAAGAAACACCCCTCCTTTCTGCCACGTTCAGCAGCCCTTGTTAGTGCTGTTGAATGTGATACGGAAGCAGCACTAAGAAACAACTAACCAGCAAGCCGCCGGTTGTGCAAGCATCATTCCACATGCGCTCACAGATGTCGTCTCAGCTTGGCTGGCTTTGCAAGACAGGGCCAAGCAAGGGGGAAGTCCACAAATGCTAGAGGGGGGATTCCACAGAGCTTCAATGCACCCCTACCCTCGTGCCAAATAGACCAAGCCAGTAAGGGAGAGGCACTTGGGAGCATCATTCAATCCCATTCAGTAGCCAAAGCTTTCTGGGTCATTCACAACATTTAATATCAACAGCACTTGATGTTGCATTTGCCAAGGGATGAACATACTTGTGTGAGTTATATTTTTGTTAGTTCACAGCCGCAGGCTTTTAAAGGTAAAGCAGTGTATAAAGATTTTAAATAAAGAAGTACAGTCCAACTCATTTAAGTACACTTTACAGCTTCTCTTTCTTCCAAGTCACCCCATCTTTCCCTGGTTTGAGGGGAACTTATTTTAAATACAAGAGATGAAAAGAAATGAAGGAAGAGCTTGCATGAAAAAGCACCACATCAAAGATAATCAAGACCAGTCAAAGGTATGGGGGAACTGGGCACCTAGGAACATATTGGGATGGATGTGGAAGGTAGAAAAGAAGGGATATTGAAATAAAGTAAGCATGTTCCACACAAAACGTGATCCTGCCCTCCCCATACACCTGAATGTGCTGCTGAAAATACACTTGACACTTTATACTACCCGAGTGCGTTACAATGCAAAGTTGCTCTTTACCTTGGAGGCAACAGAAATTCAGCATGATAATGCACAGGCTGCCAAGGCTAACCCTTATTTAAACACTGGCCCAATTGTAGCATGCAACCCACGTACCGTTAATGGCATGTAAATTGTTTGTATGCCAGAGGTGTCACAACCTTGTGGCACCTTACCTCCCCCCTTTCCTCTAATGGTGTCAACTTTTGTTTCGTTGTTTGAATCAATGCTGTTTTCAGTGCTTGAGATCGTTCATTGTTCCTGCCAGGGCCCTGAAGTTAATCGGCCTTCAATATGGCTATTGTTATGTTTCTGTTTGCCTCTGAAGAAAAAACACAATGACACTCATTTATATGGAGGGGAAAACACATATACCATCAAATATCCTTCTCTGGACACTGGGGAAGAGGGAAGGGATGGGAAGGATGGTATGAAATATATTTCTTATACTGGGAATTCTGGAATGAAGAACAACTTAGAGCTAAAATAAATGAAGAAAGGCGTATCCAATGGGTAGCATTTGAGAATATAAAAGTTTCAGTTAAACCTGATCGTGCTCTCCTCCAGCTGCTGCTGCTGCAAAGGGGCAATTGGTTAAAAATTGGAATACTAAAATGTGTTGTGTGTGATGGGGATTGGAATGGCTGGCAGAGAGGAAGAAAAGGGTCTGTGTTGTTCAGGGTCTTCACTTCCCTCCCTCCCTCCTTTTTTGTATTCCTCTCTAAGCATCTTCCAATGCGCATCATGGAAATGGGCATCAGGCACGGAACAGAGCTGGAATGCTGCCACTCACAGCACTCACACATTAGGGCTGGAGGGCTGGAAAAGAGGGCCCGTTCATTCCCCCAGGTGCCTCCTTCAAGGTGCCTTTGAAGGCAGCAGAAGGGAAAGGGCCTTTTTGGTGGTGGGTCCCTGATTGTGAAATGACTTCCCCAGTGAGGCCCACCTGGCACCAGTATTGCTCTCTCTTCAGTGCCTGGTTAAATTCTTCCACTACTCACAGGCATTTCACAGCATATGCTAAGGTTATTAATGAGGTCCCAGTTTTGTTACTCTTGTAAAAAAATGGTTAGAGGTATATACATTTATTTATTTATTTATTTATTTATTTATTTATTCCAGCAAGGTGGTGAAAGTCATCCCTTTACAGGTATTTACAGGCATTTGGTACCTTTTAGGCACTAGGCTAAAAGTGTGTTTAACCTTTGCTCAGACTTTTTAAAATATTTCTGCTGGTTCTTGCACTCATCACAGGTATTTCTTCTATGAATTTGTTTTTCCAAAGGAAAATCGACATTTTCGTTATCATGAACAGACCTGGAATCAACATGGAGGAATTGTGGTCGAGCAAACTTTCAATAAAATTACTAAATGAATGAACAATTGGTTACCTGCTACAAGCAGGTGACAGTTACTTTTCCAGGTACATTCCAAGAAACTTGCAGTGCAAAAGAGAGTCTCTAACTCTGCTGGTCCGGTTACTCTATTGCTATACCCGCTAGCTCTAGGGCAAGAAAACCCATCATTCCAGCTTATGCTCTTGCTAGAGACTGCTTACCCCGGAAGTCCATCAATAGTGCAAGCAGAGCAGCAGTGCTGCTTAGGTCCCAGATCCAACAGAAACGGAAACACCATTACATTTAAATGTGCTTTAACTGTGTCTCTGTGTTGGACTGTGTTTCCCACAGATCATTCGCATGTTTGACAAGAAGACTGGCTTTCCCAGCTTGATTCTCACTGGGTTAGAGCTCCAATCATCCTTGACCTGCAGGCTCGGGTTGATAGAACTTGTAGTCCAAAACATATGGAGGACACTGGGTTGGCAAAGGCTGTGTTAGAAGACAAGAAAATCCCAGATGTATTGGATCACAGAGCCATCTGATTCAGCATTCTGCTTCCAAGGGTGGTCAAACTGATGGTTCCAGAAGACTTAGAAGCCCAACATGAAGGCACCAGGTTTGTCTTTAGAACCTGATATTCAAAGTAGAAGGAGCAGATCAATATATCATTTCTACTTACTCTAATTTACACATTTTTCAGTCTTTATTTTGAGATTCTTTTTCCTATCTGAAGTTCAATTCACCCCCCCCTTTTTTTTTTTTTTTGCATTTTTATACATTTCCCCAAACTACAAAGTTTGGCAAGCCCATTCCCTAACATGTGTTTTAAATGTTATTTTTATCCAGGTGTACCTTTTTATGTACTGTCCTCTAACATATACTTTTTTGTACTTTTTTATTAGAGATCTCCATTGCAAAATTGCAAAAGCTTTTAATAGATAGATAGATAGATAAAATTTGGGGACATGCACATTTTAAAGGATGTCTGAGTTTCAGTTCATACATCCATGCAAAAAGAAAAGATTAGGCAAATCACTGGAAAGATTCTGCTCTTCTGAATCTGACAGTGGGTTTCAGCTGGCCAATGGTATCCTTCTGGACTGTCCCTCTGATACTAGGTTTTGGGCACAGCTTTAGAGAGACTCCAGTTCTTTTTGGTAGGGGCTGGGTGAATGGACACAAAAGCTGGTGCTTGGGATTTCCTGGGTCAGCTGCCAGGGGTTTAGGCTGCCGCAGGGGTGGGCTACACAAGTCCATCACCAACCAGTGTGGACCTTGCCACTCCCTATTGTTCCACAACCTGAAAAAAATAAGCAAAGGTACAAAGATCGTACTCCGGATGCTATGCAATGCTGATTGATCACCTCTAGCTTGTTTACAATTCAGATTTGACCCTTCTAGGCCCCTGCGGCTGCTATGAAAGCTGCCTTAAAGGTTTAAAATTTGGCTTGTAAGCAGTTTTGGTGCTTTCTAGCTCTTTGGGCACAATTCATTTTTTGGGTTGCCCAGCAGAGCGCTGTCCACGGAGGGTTACAAGATGCAAAGAATGCACCCACCGAACAACTGAGATTGTCCTCCTCTGGTCAGCCACAAAGTGAGTATCAGGTGAATATCAAGTCTGAAGGGCAACCTAAGTCAGCACTGGAATTGATGTCAGCGGCCAGAAAAAATTGTCCCAGAGCCAAAACAGAGGCTTGCAATGTTGTTCTGAATTACATACTCTGGCTTGGCTGAGTTTGTGCCAAAATAGAAAACGCCTCACCTTCAAAAGGCTGCAACAGCTGAACTTGCAGCCTTGACCCATGGATGCAATGGTGACAGCGGCATCAGCGTGGACAGCTCAAGCTGGCAGTCATCATCTATGAAGCTTGAGATGGGAGGGTGGTTGCTGGCAGGCTGCTATGCAGGGAAGTGAATTTTCCTAGAGACCGGATCAGCCACGGATGTTTAAAGGGCTTCTTTGGGAGAACAGCGCTGATAGCAGCCTGCTTCTTTAAACTGTTGTTGAGTATTCATTGCATTGACAATAGATGGTGGTGGTTGTGAACTGGATACACACACACACACACACTGCTGAAAATAACAGCAAGCCATTTGGCATACATCAAGCAGAAAGTGGGGTTGTTTTATTCAAACGTTGGCTGAATATTGAAGCAGCTGCCAGGTTCCTTTTAAGACAAAAATTAGTTTCATTTCTCTGTACATAGCACTGAAACATATCAGATAATTATCTCGTTGGTTTTTAGAGTAAAAACCTTTTGTTATTTCGGGTTATGTCATTGGCAGGTAGGGGGCATGCTGATCTAGGGAAAGTGGATTTGAACTGCCTCGCCCATTTGATTGCACATTTGGGTATCATGGGAGTTAGGAAACCAGATGAGTAAATGAATGCATTCAGATTAGGTTTCTGAACTGCAAGCTTGCGGCTCTGAATGAATCAGAGTCCCCATGATGTGCCCGAGCTTGCATGCAGGTTGTATGAGGTTGCTGGATAAGGGGGTCCTGAGTTCAAACTTTTGTTTGGCCATAAACCTCAGTGGGCAGAGTGGCCACTTATGTATCTTCATCAAAAACAAGCAAATAAAATAATTGAAACAAGACCGTAGACTTGAACAAGATTTGTGCACGCTCATTTTAAATGTATAGTTGTATCATGTTAGAAATATTGGAATTAAGGAGCAGTGCTGTGTATCGCACCATGGTGTGAGCAGCTGTGACCAGCAACTTGGATGTCTTGCTTACTCTGCTGGCCAGGCATTGCTGAAGATGTAGCTCTTCCTTCTGATGATTCTCTTTAAACCAGATTTGAACAGTCATTTGCCCAGAGGACTGTCCTCTGTAAAATAGGCCATGTGGCAACAGTATCACTAGGTAGCTTTAGACAAGGTGTGGGAGTAGGAAGGATGCCACAGCATATTACTTATCTAAATAGTTGTACTCAGTCTTTCAGCCTAAACATAAGAGCCCTTTGAAATGTCTGCTGATCATGAAAAATAAGCCATTAAATACAAAATTCAAGAACAAATAAACAGTAGGAACAGAGAGCTGAAATTCTAATGGAAAATGGCACCACTTCACTATGGTCTTCTACTCCACCAATGGTCTTCTACTTTTCCATCAGGCAAAGGGGAAACAGAAGAGACTGAGAAAAAAAGGGAGGAGTGGAAAGCAGGAGCCATTCTACTAGCTCTGTTGAGAAGTCATCTCCTGTTCCCAAACTGTTTCCATTCATGCTACATCATTGAAGGAACTTCATAAATGCTGGCAGATTTTGCTTGCTTTATCCTGAAAGCTGAGGATGATGAAGAAACAGAGGTGATGGCTTCTTTGCAGATGGAGGGAGCTCCCAGTGGATGCAATCCAATCTTGGTGTGTGCCTAGAGTTGGGTATATTTAGAGGCAGCAAGTGAGGCAAAGAAGCAACATCTCAGTGCTTCTGTTCAGTCTTTTGCAGCCCAGTGGATTTTCAGCCTTTGTCTAGGGCCTATTAAATGCTGGTCCCAAGGATATCTGACTTAGACCCATCTGAGGCCTGGTGTAATCCATTTACTGGGCACTTCCAGGAAAGAATCTCTTGTATCCACCAGGACACAGACTCAGAGTTAAAGCAGTTGACTCTGTTGAGATACCCAGAGCAGAGTCTGGTCCAGTTTTATTGGATGAAAATCAGTTGGTACAGCTCATGGATGTTGAAAAGGTACTCGGCCAGGTTGATGCTAGAATCTTGTGTACCTTTGTACTAGATCCTTGCCCTCCTGGCTTATCAAAGCCAGCAAAGAAGAGACAACTAGCTTGGTGAGGGAAGTGAGATTTATTTATTTATTAAAACCTTTTGTATGCCATCCTATTATACAAAATCTCAGGTTGGCTTACAATATTTAAAAGAACAATTAAAACTACAATTTCTGATAAATAATAAAACAGAACAAACAATAAATCGCAAAGCAAACAGAGCGACTGAAGGTTAAAAGTGGTTAGATTTTAAAATACTGTTTAAATAAAAAGGTTTTGGCCTGGCGCCAAAAAGAGTATAAACTTGGCACCAGGCATACCTCTCTGGGAAGTACATTCCAGAGTCTGGGCGCCACAGCAGAGAAGGCCCTACTCCGAGTTAATTACCTTTTTACACTTCCTTGTTAGAAGAAGGGGTCCCATTTCTCTTGAAAGAGGTGGCAGTGTGACCATTTCTGAAGAAATCCTCCCTTGGCCTGGAAGACCTCAATAAGACCTTTAGGTTGGTAGCACATATTCCCTTCCTGCACAAGGTTCTTGAAAGGATGGTTGTCAACCAAGTCCAAGTATTCTTGGATGAGACAGAATATCTGGATCCATTTTAGTTGGCATTTAGGCCTGGTTTTGGAACAGAGACAGTCTTGGTCACCCTATAAACTAAGGATGCTGCTCATGGTTTGCACAGCATTCACGTGGGGCTTCATCCCTGGCAAGCACTGTAGGAACAACCTTCTTCCAAGTCACATGCAGCAGTTCATACAAACTAAGGGGTCCAATCAGTGAAGATCAAGCATCCTCTTTACCACTTCGGCTGGTGGATCTACTCTGTTCGGGAGGGACTGCCAGTGCCCAAACACTTCATTCCTAAATGATTTGGGCATGGAAGCTGCAGTTCCTAAGATTCAGACTGCCATTAGTTCTGTGCACATGATTCCTCTGTGGATGTGCAGGCATAACAGAGTGCCATTGTGTCTGCTGGTCCCGTGTGTGACTTCCACACTTTACTCCAAAGCCATGACCCAAACAGCCTATAGGCGTGTTCAACTTATACACAAGGGCTCTGTTCAGAGGTTTGGATGAACATGTGTAGGGAAAGGGCAGAGCTGCCCTGCTCCCATTCACATATTCATAGCTGCAAGATGTGTCCCATGAATAGGACACCTGAATTAGCTGTGTGAGCATTTAGCTCCTCAGAAAAAGGAAGATTCAGACTGCAGGATGATTAAACCTGTAAAACAGGCAATTTTGGAAATTCTGGGGCCATTTTTTACCCCCAGACAACACCAGGGCTGCACCTGCCAAAATTGCCACCACAACACCAAATTTTGTCACAAAAGTTCTGCGAAAGACTTTTCCTTCCACCATGAAGGAATAAGGAAAGTTTTCAGGTTCTATACTAATTTCACAGAGCATCAGAATTTTACAAAATAGTTAGGAAATACTGCATTTAGTAAAGATAGTCTGAGATGTTTTTCCCCAAAGGATAGGTTTAAACAGCTGTTAGGAATGATATCCTCATGGAACCTCCATGGGTAACCATGGCATATTTCTGCATACCAGGTGCTGTGACAAATTGTTAGTCCCAGCATCTTGAATTAGAGAGAAATCATGGCTGCAACTTTTGGGCTTGTATGTGAAGGTCTGTCGCTCACAGTCCCCGATCTGCTACACTTGCTGGCACAACACCTGATTTGCGACCTGCCCCGGCACAGCACAGCCCCTGATCTGCGACACATGCCGGCACAGCACAGCTGCCCACAGCCCCCGATCTGTGACCCACGCCGGCACAGCACAGCCCCCGATCCGTTTCATAAATGCAACACACTATATTTTTTTTATACATAGAATAAAGGTAAAAAACAATATATGCAGTGTTATTTTCATTTTAGAGGTCAAAAGAGTTTTGTGGCTCCCAGTGTTTTCTTTTCTGTGGGAAACGGGTCCAAATGGCTCTTTGAGTGTTAAAGGTTGCCGACCCCTGGCCTAGTCAATGTCTGGGAGTTGTAGGCTGAAATACCTGGGATGCCACATGCTGCCCACCCATTTATGGGCATGCTGGTTGGAGGTGTGGAGGTGTGCAAAGGGTGTGTTGAAAGCCTCCATTCTATTTGTGGGCAGAGAAACTGGTCTGTGGGGGAGGGGCAGGGGCAATTCCCCAGATTGCTCTAGAGTAGGGGTGCCCAACCTGCAGCCTGTGGGCCACATGTGGCCCAGGATGGCTATGAATGCGACCCCACATAAAATGGTAAACACTGAGATTTTTTTGTGATTTTTTAAAATTCAATTTTGCAGTTCTCAAGTGTGAGCTTCGTAGACGATGTTGTGTCGCAACATCACGTAAAATAAATACACGTATGCTCTTGCTATTTGTATGCATTGTGGTGGTAGATACCACAAAAATTCTGCAAAGATCTTTTTTTCTCTCATCGGCTTTCATTAGAGTTTGTGCCTTTAATGTGCAGCCCAAGGCATTTTTTCTTCTTTCAGTGTGGCCCAGAGAAGCCAAAAGGCTGGACACCCCTGCTCTGGAGGGAGAAAGCTGCCATTGCTCAGGAGTGAGCCCCATCATTAGCACAGTTTCTTTCTTTCCTCCTGAAGGTTGGGACGGTGGTGGCGGTTGTGGTTGCTGCTGCCTCATCAACAGCAGCACCAAGGAAAAAGCACACACGCAGCAGCAGCGGCAAGTGCACTGGCAGCCTGGCCACCATTTTGCTTCCTCCGCAGTGGCCCAGACCTGGCCTCATTCTCAACGACAACAGAATATTTGCACAGAAATGTCTGCAAGGCAGCCTTCATTTTCCAGGCAAGGATGAAATCAATACATATTTCAGGAATCTTCTCAGAAAAACATCTTCTGCAAAAAATTGGCATGACTCTGGTTGAAGGGACCAAAAGAACTCTATAGCTTAAATGGCTTTAAAAGATCTCATATCTTTGGTGTTTTCCATTGTAATGTTCTTTCAAAAATAAAAAAGGCAAAAGACAAAAAACCACCCAAGAGTTAGACCATGATGGCCAAACTCAAATACTAGTTTTATAAATCTGGAAATAATCTGAATCAAATGGAATTTCTGAGAGGCTTCTTGGAATCACTTCCTGATTGCATTTATTGACACTCAGCAAAACACAACAGAACAAGCCATGTGTAGCCCAGACACAATGTTAGAAAGTTCTAATATCATGAAGCCTGAGGTCTGCTCAACAGTTTGCACGGGCACGCACAGCTTTCTAATTGGCCTCTGGTATTAAGACAGTGCATCTTTTAAGTTTTCATGTGAAAGTATGAGCTTTGGAATGACAGGATATCAAAGTGAAAATTAATGTCCGCCACTTGTATATTGCCTAGACGTTACTTTAGAGAGAAAAACAACAGGAGCGAGACGAAGCCATACATATGTTAAATTCACATCAGTAATAAAGATTAAGTAGAAGTTAATAGCATCCCAGTCATGCTTGTGGAGGTAATCTCCTTTCTGAAAATTCAAAATTAGATTTGGAGGATCGAAGCAAACAGGGGGTGAGACTTTGGCGTAATATTTTAATCAAATTGTCATGAATGAGTGGATACAATTAAGAATTCTGTCAGTCACAGAGCTGAGTCCCTTTTGTTAGTCAGCTGTTGTGAGGGATGCACTAGGGCATCGTGGGTAGAGATTAAACCTGACCTTTCCCAGGAACTTCATTTTTGACCCTCTGGCTAGGCTTTGCTTGTCAGATGTCCATTTTTTTAAGGGGAGAAAAGCAGAAACATAGGTTGGGGAATGACAAAAGCCCCCCCACCTTCTCTTTTTAAAAGCCTTTAAAAATACTCCTTTGCTTTTACACAGAACAGACAAGCCTCAGTAGCAATAGCTCGTGAAAGATACATTGTCTGTTTTGCTTTATTAGTTTTCCGCTTTGCACTGTACACATTTTAGGGTAAATTCCATTTGGAAAAACCAAACCAAACCAAAGTGGGAAAATGGTAAAACAGTTTTGGAGGCACGAGGGAGCAGAATTCCTTGTTTAGCAAGCTGTGCTCCATGAATTGCTAGGATAGGCTGGAAAAGCTATTCAGTAGAAATGAAACCTTTTGCTGTTTTTAAAGCACACAGAAATCATAACCACTCACCTTGGTTGATTAAAAAACAATTAAAAACTGCAGTTAGTCTTTGCCAGGACCACTTCCAATGTCTCAGTATTTATGTCTCAATAAATGTCAATTAGTTACATTGCATTTATACCCCATCTTTCTTTCTCTTGCAAAAAAACCCAAGGTGGCTTACAAGTTTCTCCTCCTCACCATTTTATCCTCACAACAACCTTATGAGGTAGATTCAGCTGAGAGACAGTGACTGCCAGTGGGCTTCATGGCTGAGTGGGGGACTAGAACCAAGATCTCCTGAATCCTCAGTCTAACACTCCAATGATTTTAAATAGAAGAGTTCTGGAGAAATCAGAAGCTTGTTTACTGCTTTGTGACATTTTAGTGGATCCTAATAAACACATATCGCAGCCCTCATGCTTTGTTTAAAAAAGCCACAAAAGAAAAAGAAAACAACAGTAGATGTTGCTTCTGGGGAGACTTTATAACCCCAGTGCCTGAGGCTATAAAGTGTAAAATCTGAAAAGCCTTTGTCCTTCAAGGGACTGAAATCAGCCTAAGAATGGCTTTTAGCTATCAGCATTTTTTGTTTTAGTTCTTGCTGAATCTATGGAAGCCAAGAAAATCTGAATAGCAAGCCCATTGAGTTTTCTGTCTAGTAACAGCTTGTCCTACTAACTTTAAAAAACCTTAACATGGCTTTCCTTCAATGGTTTCTCATTCTGTTTTCTGGATATTTTAGAATCTTAGATTCAAAATGAGATCAAGGCATTCTAAATTGAAATGTGCTTGAAATTTGCTTTGAGCTTTTTCAGGACTATTTGTTGGGGTCACAAATTCACCCCACCCAGCTATTCCTATGAAGCTTCTGGGGTGACTTTGTCACCCCAAGCATTTTTCTTTTATATATAAATCCAAACCCATAAAAGATATGGAGCTGAAATCTGGAGACGTTATAGAGCAGACACTTGTGACAATGCCAAAAAGAATAAGATAGTAGGAGTATTTGTCTGCAAATTGCAGTACAGAATGTGTGCCTGGGGTACTGTGGGTTGAAGACTATGTACTTTGTACCTGTCATTGAAAATTTGGGTTCAGTTTCAGTTCAGGTTCATCCTCCAATTCTGGTTCAGCTGCAGAGGTGTTTGAAAATTTATTAGCAACAGCACAAACAACCACAAATGGTTCATACCCTTCAAGCCCCTTCAGATCTGGTTCAGATAAATCTCATATGGATTAGCTGCTCATGACTGTGACAGTGACCCCCCCCCCGCCCCACCCAACAAACTTTTTTCCTGTCAGACATTTTATTGTGATCAAATGTGGGGGTTCTTTTTTGTTGCCCTAATTTGTGTTGCTTTCCTGTAGCCCAAATTTATAGATACGACTGCTGTCCCTGGAGTTGTTGATATTTTGTTATGCATTTACTTGTGCACTGCTTTAGGGTTGCCAGGAATGGGGGCACATTGGCTCAAAAGTGGCATCAAAATAAAGATGAACATAAGGAAAATACATTTGTAACACTCCAAACCCCATATTAGTCCCTGAACTTTCCCAGTCTCCTCATGCTAGCTAATGCTCCTGACAGTTCTTCTCTGCCTATATTATCTTGTAGTCATCTCCTCTGTAACAGTCTCTCTTCCACATTCATTTATTTTGTTAAAGGTATATTCAAAAATCCAAACTGATCTATCAATAGGTCACCAACAGTTTAGAATATACTTCAATAACTTTCTGGGTGTTTCAAAAATGAATCCAGACCAAAATGGACTCTTAAAGAACAACTGTATTGCCAAAAGCAATCTAGAATTGGATAGAATAGGCCACTTCCAATTGAACACATATACTCAGAAGATCGGCATGATGGGTGAATTCCCAGGGTGTGGAATGATAGACTAGGGCCTAGGCCTTGCTCAGCCTGAGTGAAAATAATCTTCTGAAATCTCTCTCCCCGCCACCCCTGCCCCGGCATTTTCATGGGCAGTGAAACTGGGGAAACCAATTCCCTCAAAATCTTCTTCAAGAGGGAACATGCACCAACATTTTCTTGGGGAAAATGGGAAGCTCCCTATTAGCAGCAGTGGCAACCACATCTCTACACTGGAAACCCAACTGCCATTTTGTATCCTGCCCCCCACTGCCCAGAAGTAGCTTCCATCTGGGAGGTTGTTGGAAAAAGGGATGGCCGTTTTTCTGTGGATTGACCAAGACAACTGAACAAATATGCCCTATGTGTTTATGCAACAATCCCTTTGCGATCCACCATGTTTTCCCATATTGCACCGCTTATAAAAGGGCAATATGTAGACACATACTATGGCCATCCAAGCCAGCTCTGCCACGAAGTCAGTGAAGCAACTTTATTTATTTATTATTTATTTAAAACATTTCTATGCTGCCCCCATCGCAACAAAGCCTCAGGGCAGCTCACAAAGAATGCTTGCTTCTGGAAGCACCACAGAGTGGGATGCTACTGCCATTTGAGTTAAATTTTGTCCATCTGCCTAACAGAAATGTGTACTAAATAGCTTCGCTGTCCATAAGAATGCAGTGGGACATTGTATCCATGCTGGCTTTTAGTCCAAATATTTAAGGAGCTGTGCACCATGGTGAACCATATTCTCAAGTTAACTTCAGCACCTTGGATCACTCCTTTAAACACAAGAAGTGAATTACCAGGATTTCTGCTTGTGCATATGTATATTGGAGGCTTTAAAAAGTTGAGAGGAGTGAACATTTCATACAATATTTCCATATCTGGTAGCCTGGGGAAGATAATGGTTCTCCATGAATGTCACTATTTAAATGCTTTATACAACCACGAGTTGGCTGCATAGGAAGGGCTTTGGTTCCTGGTTTCTGCACTTACCTTGGCCCCAGATATAAATGGCTTCTTTTAGATGAAAGCAAAGCATCAGTTTAACTAAACTATGGGTGAATGTTGAATTTCTAAGAATAAAAGCAAACATCCGCATTTAAAACCACAAATTGATTTTTCAGTCAGAAAGTTTTGGATAGTTTGGTGACAGCCTTGCAGTTGCTACACCAGAAGATGCTCTTTCACACAGATATATGTTGGGGAGGGGGAAAGCCACATGTTGGATTTCTGAAAGAGAGGAAGCACTTTCTTAGCATGCTTCCAGCTTGAACATTTTTTTCCAGAAGTAAGTGTTATTGATTTTGATAGACGTAACTTCCAAGCATGAATGTTTATGATTGCAGTGATGTTTTATTTTCCAATTTATGGTTTCAGTGATCATTTTCAGGTGTTGGCAGAAGCATGCTTTTTTCTGACTTAAGATATACTAGTTGGTCCTAGACTGAATCAAGCCAGATCTTTCCTTGGAAGGAAACTGAGGCTGCTGTACTTTGGGCACAACTTACCTCACTGGAGAAGACAGTGATACTAGGGGAAGTCCAAAGCAGAAGAAGACGGAGAAAACCAAATGTGGAAAGGATAGATTCGATATAGGAAGTCACAGCTTGGGCTGAGCATGGTTGCCAAGGACAGTCCTAAGTGTCGTCCTAAGTCAGAGATGACTTGATGGCACATAACAACAAGGACAATATTCACCCCCCCCACACACACACACACTTTTTACCACTGGACATGCACTCAGCACCCACAGCATGTCCAGATTATGCCCCAAATTCTATGATCCCTCAACAGGTTCTTTGGGCCAAAATTCCTATCCCATGCCTGTTTATTTAGTAAAAGATTTCCACTCCATCTTTCTCAAAAATAATTAGAGCAACTAGCAAAGATTCCAAATTAAAAATGTCAACATCTCATAGAATCATAGGGTCCAACAATACATCAGTTCTTAACAAAGCTCCTAATTAACCATCATAAGACTTGAAGAACAAAATCTGTCCTACCCATTTACCTCCTGCCCCTAAAAAGCTTGCCTGCTCCATCACACTTCAGCTGAATAGCCCCATTCCTCTTGAATTCCCACATCTATTCCTGCCATTTATCAACTGGACGCTGTCACACCTCAAGTTCTGTTGTCCTGGTCATGTGCCTCTATCTTCTTTCTGGCTGTCCATGTCCCATCCTGGGACCCTGGCAAATACTTTACCTGCTTCTGCAGAATCCTTGTCACTAAAAGCTAGTCAATACATATCCATGTTAACAGGTTGGTTTGGCTTCTACAGGGTGTTCCCAAATGCAACAGTTCATTTTCCTTTCACAGGAGTACATGGGAACTACCAAGCACAGTGTCAAGGGTAGACAAGGTCAAGTCCACACCAAGGTCCCATATTCTAGCAGGAGCCTGCTGGCGACAACGCCCAGGGTTCACATCTCCTTTTCCTCCTGCTTGCAATCTGTTTATTCTCTTGACTCCCACTCTGGTCCAGATAATGGTGGTGGTGAGAAGATAGCATTGTGAATGTCTCTACCAATTCACTAGCTGGGCCTCTGCTTGGCATTCAAGCAAGTGCAGCAATACTGATAAAGTGGATGGGAGCAACAGCAGCTGGTGGCCATGGTGATGAGAAAGTTGACTGCCTGGGTGAGTTCTCACATAAAGGCAACATATTGTGGTAAATTGCCACAATGGGTCATTGTAAAGTGCCAAGCAGCCATGATGAGCCTGACGGATGAGCAAAATCCTTGTGGGTGCTTTGCTCTCTCTCCACCCTCTCTTTCCCGTCTCTTCTTCCAGGGGATACCACAGGGAGCAATAAGGCTTCTCTCTCTGATAGCGATGACGGCAAACCAATTTCTGCTCACTATTGCTGTCAGAAAATCCCTGAAGTACAATGACGTTAACTTCTAGTTCCTGCTGGGACACCATGCAGAGGAAGCCGGAGCTGCTCCACACAGCTGTCCTGACCACAGGGTAGAGGTCTACTGTCAGGCAGAAGGTGGGGGTGCTCAGATGGGGGTACCTGCTCTGCTCAGCATGGCTGTTCTGAGCATGGGAGTGGGGCCCAGCAGATCGCTGCCCCTTGCCTTCTGCTGAAGAGGACAGTGCTGGAGCAGGATATGAGTGGCTATAGGGGCACCTGATCCGCTCAGCACCTCTACCTTGAGCATGGGGCAGCTTCAGCAAGTGAGCCACTGCTCTTGCTAAGGAAGCCTACTTTTGAGCAGGAGGCATGCTGCATCTGGAGGAAACACAGGGAAGCAGTGCCAGATGGATGAAGAATCCCTGCCTCCAGCTTGAGAGGAAGCCTCGTGAGATGCAGGTGAAGAAGTCCTCTCTGGTCAGCACTGCTGCCTTGAGAATGGGGCGGTGACATGGAGAGGAGACTGGAGAGGCCTCTGACAGCTGACACACATGCTGTTTGAATGTGTGACGTAAGAAGAGCCATGCTGTGCCAATGCAAGGGTTTGTCTAGTCCAGCATTCTGTTCACCCCGTGGCCAACTAGCTGCCACGGGATGCTAAAAGCAGGTCATGAATGTAGACCAGTCTCCTGCCCAGGTTCCCTACCAGCTGATCCACACAAGACCATGTCTCTGACACTGGAGGTAGCTTATGGCCATATAGCACAACAGCCACGGATAGACCTCCTTTTCCACCAATTTGTCCTATTCCCTTAAGCTTGTTTGGGTATTTTGGGAGCAGCTGCCAGCCTTCATTTCTGGCTAGCTGCTTGGCAAGATTGGCCATGGCTGCTCTTCCCATGTGACTGTCAGGCTTGACCCCCCATGGGGTCATGTCATCTGGGCTTGGATAACCTGACAATATATCATGAGTCAAGCAGACCCAACAGTGAACCCAAGATAGTGGTTATTATTTTGTGATATGAAGCAATGCTTGCTAACCACAACGGGGTTCCCAGCCACTATTGCTTGTGATCATTGTTTGCTTCTTCTGTCATGCAAATCCACTCACTCAGGGATGAGGCTATTGCAAGGGCCTTGCCTATCAGCCTATCAAAAAATCTGGAACTATAACTGAGAACTATTCACATATGCAACAGAAAATAAAGGAGCTATTAAGAAATACCACTGGTGGCAATGCACAGTGTGGAGTCCATGGAGTTCCTCAGATGGTTCCACCCTCACATACACACTGATAGCCTGGTGATTTCCTGGCCTTAGTGCAGTACCTTCCCCTTCATAAAGGTTCAACTGCTTCTCCCAAAGCTTAGTTACTGGTAATAAGGGCCTTAATCTAAAATAAGCCACCAGTTCAGATGAAAGCCCTGAGGGGATGAGGCACCAGCCTCCATAGCTTTTAGCCCCACCCTTCAGCCCCACTCTCTACTGGATGATGGGTTTCTTGGTTCTCCAAAATGTAAACTGGCTCTTGGACTGAAAGGGGTTGAAGACTCTTGCCTGCTCCAGCTCACCTGTGGAACAGCCCTGACAGTGCAGTGTTCTGCAGACAGACATGGGCAGTACCATGGGCATATCTTTTGTGCCCGCAGGGGGCAGAATGGGGCTCCCATGCTCCCCTAAAGCCCCTCAGCCTTCAAAACTGGAGTACAGGATTGCATCCTAAACTATCCTTCTATTCCCCTCATCTGCCTGCTGTATACAGCACATTTTGTGAATAAAAGAAAGGCAATTCCAATGAGTAATGGCAATCTGCAATCTGCATCTCCCATTTATTTGTATCTTTTGTTCATAAGAATAAATTTTGAGCAACTCTTTTGTCCCTGCTCTCTTCTATATGGTGGAGCGTTATAATATTTTAACATGGCATTTACTCCCCTTTCCCAGAGAATTATTTCAAATACATGGACAGGCCTATTGTGTTATGACAACATAGTAACTCCAAGTTTGGGATCTTTCCTCTCCTTCTCTCACTCCCTCTTTGTACATAGAAGAAAATCAGCCCTCTGTTAACTCAGCAAACACTATCCTGTGCATTAGCAACATTTAACCAAAGTGTTGAAAAACATACTGAAATAAACCCTATTACACTTCAGGGGTTGAAAGGAATATGCATCAAAACGCTTTGGCATTTAATTTCCCCCCCTCCCCTCTTCGGGAATTTAGCCAGTGAAATATAGCTGCCAGTGTCTCGGGCCGGCCTGTATTCTTCTGCAATATGCTCTTGATCAATCAGATTTGCATAACTAAACTGTCGGCAGGCCCGCTCCGCTGCCCAGGTGCAGGCCCATTTGCATATAGAACAGTGAGGAGGTCCCCAGAGTCACTTCAGACTCTAGTGACTGCTGAGCCCGCAGTCCACACAGCACTGGAAATGAAATTGGAATGACAAAAAAGAAAAAAAAGGAAGAAAAGAAAAAAGAAAAAAAGGTAGCGCCAGTCTGGAAGGGTGAAATATGCACTTGCGTTGGAAAGGTTATGTAGAGATCACAAGACAGCATTCCAACAAGAAAATACACACAGGCCCACACAAAAGCAAATGCCGCTGTATATATTCAATTCTCCTTTTCCACATCACCTTCTATCAATACGTTAAAGCTGCCCCCTCCCCCGCCATGGATTTGAATAATGCCATTTTTGTGGGCTATTCAAATGTCGAAGGGGGAAGCCTTGTGATTGTATATCTTCCTGTTATTTATAGCCAGCTTTTCTTCCATTATGGAACTCAAGGTGGCATACGACTGTGTAAGTGTGATGTGACACCTCAGCATTTGCTTCCCCCCTTACTTTCCCGCCTAATTCTTTTTCCTTTCACACCGTGGCCTTCAGATTGTAAGCTTGAGGGAAAGGGCTGCGTTTATGGATAGGTAAGCTCTTCTGAGTGCCCAGTCTTGGTTTCAGAAGGACTTTAAATACATGGACAGAAATACTGACATGGAGGTCCCAAATGGTCACCCATCTGCACAGAGCTGGGCCTTCTCAGTTTTGGCAAGTGTCTTCAGAGCATATTCTGGGAACAGATGCACACAGGTCAGAACTGCAGTTAGATTAGGAATCGCCGCTTCACCTAGTTTAAATATTAAAAGCTATGGCACATGCTATTCTGGCAGCATGTTTAATGATCTACCCAATGCTGTAATACTGAAAATGATTTCTGTCACCCAACACGTGATCTAAAGAAAAGGTGGGAAACCTCATGTTCAGGGGCCAAACTCAGCCCTCCTAGAATCTGCCTAGATTTCTAGAATCCTAGCACCTGCCCAGGGCTTGCCAGAAGGCTTGGCCCATACCCCTAACCCTAATCCTAACCTTCCCATTGTTCATTGGTGCTTTCCTGGCCTTAAAGAATCCCCTACCACCCCCCACCCCCCACAACACTTTACTCTAAAACCCTGAAATGACTTTCCTAAGGTACAGTTACTGGCTGTAAGAACTATAAGTTATAAGTGGCATTTTCCTATATGTTTGGCCCAATTTCCTTTGGACCTGCCCACCCCTGGAATGTGGCCCCACCGCTTCTTCAGACGTGAATGTGGATGAAAGAGATTCCCATCCCCAAGTCTGCAGGTGAGCAATCAGCAATTTCTATAAAGCAAATCTTAACTGCTCATATTGCAGTGTGGGCTTTGATCTATTTGATGTTTCTGGTTTACTCTAAAGGCTGTGCCTTGCCCAGAGGACTATGCTGAGTGGGTGGTATATAAATGCTGAGATAACGAAACCAAATAAATAAATACAGGAAAGGGGTGAATACCTTTCATTATAAATGTTTCCTGTGCCTCTTCTAGCCCTATTTTGCCTTCCTGTTAATTGTGCTTGCAACATTATTGATGAACAGGCTTTTAGTCCCTCCCTTAATAATTGTTTCCTGTTCCTTATCCAATGAAGAGGGAGCTTTAATTGCTGATTTTCTCTCTTCTTTTACTGCAAAACAGCATCAATAATAATAATAATGGAAGAGAACCAGTGATTAAAGCCCTTTTCTCTGAGGGAACAAGAACTGACTAATTTTTCTGGCCATTTCATGCTGACTGAAACGCCAATGGCCTTTTAAGGGTTTTTTGTTAAATTACCATAAATAAGTTCTGAATAAAGGACAATACAGGCAACATTGGAATAAAACATCTTGATGGCTGCACCATTTAAATTCTCTGGAAAACCAAAGAAATGTGGTAGTCTCAGAATATTCTTCACTGTGTAATCCACCTTGGCCCACAATAAACAAAAAGCACAACTGAAATGATTTCTTGCAAATTAGGCAACTTGGGCAGGATCCAGCAGAGTCAGACTAGTTTAGGTATCTATGATTCGAATGTGGAAATTCTCAAGTCACACAGATTCTCACACTTGCAGAATATTTTTTACTTTCTGGAATTTTATGCAAATTTATTCATAGTCTCAGTCATAGAAAAATACACAAAAGAATAAAAAGAATTTAAAAATCCACATTTTCTGCCATTAGGATAAAATATCAAATCATTAATTTGCACATTTTCAGAAGCACAAGTTTTCCAAAGAGCAAATTTGTGAAAGAGTGCACAAAGGCAAGTTTTAGAAATGGAAGAATGTCTGATTCATTCAATGAGCAGAAGGCACCCAATAATTTCCCAATAATTTGTGAAATTCAAATGGAATGGATTTAAGAAAACCAGTATATCCTTAGTTAGGGTCATTCCAAAATTAAACTGCAGTATCATTTACGTCAGCCTTGCTCACTTCTGTCTAATGTCAGCTGCAATTTTTCAGTCGCTGCCTTTAACTGCAGGGATACATTCCACTCCCAGGTGCCATCCCAGTCCATAAAATGCCATGAACTCCGTTTTGAATGCTGGCCCTTGGTCAAGACTGTTCTTGTGGTGGAAAGGAAGCAGTAGAGAGGTGTCTCTCTTGGTTTGAATGTCACTTGTTGTCAAGTCGGCATCCCAAGGAGTCTCCATGACAACTGCTTTTTTGCGCTGGGGGACAAGGTTACGCACCTGTGATCTCAGTGAAAAGGACAATGAAGAGAACGTACATTATTTAAAGCTTTTATCTTTCAACGAGCGTTTCAGTGTAACCTTGAAATTGGGCAAATAAAGGACAAAGTATATTCCCATGCAGGCTAAATTGGTTAGGAAGTGTTCTGAGGAGGCTGGAGTATTTTACTTTCTCTCTTCTGCTCAGGTCAGGGTATTTTGACTGTTCTCTGTCCCAAATACCCATCAAATATCTGCTCAGATGAAGGGCTTTTACTTTTGAGTGATCAGCACAGAGCTGGGAAATTGCATGGCTGGAAGGCACAGGATGCATCAGCTTTATTGAAGCTAAGCTAGCATGGGTCCAGGCATCCCCTGAAGAAACCCCTAATGTCTGATCCGCCTAAAGAAAGGTGGGGTCTGAATTCAATAAAGAAAAGGTGCTCTCCACGGATGCCTAATCAGTGTTGGTCCTAGGCAAGCACTGCGAGGGGCAGCCGAAGTCTGCTTTCCTGATCTGTGCTGTTCTTGTGGAACCAGCATTAACTTCCATGTCAACACCTGGCTGCTTGGGAACTCTCTGCCAAGAGAGGTTAGTCTGGTCTCCTCTCTGTTGCCCTTTCACCAGCCAGGCAAGGATGCTTTTATTCAGATAGCCCTTATAATTATAATTTATAATAAAAAGAACCACAATCAGGTCAATAAACTCCACTGTTTATAAGCTGGTGCTGCTTTTTTTCTTCTATTAATGTGTTTTTATTCGTTTTAATGCCCAGGTTTTATTCAGCCTGTATTGATAATCCAGATTTAATTGTGAACTGCCTTTAGTGATGTCACATGGTACACTGGCAGGTATAAATTTAATGAATGAAGAAATAATAAATAGACATGGAAACCCCTTCATGGTTGTGTGGAAAGGGATGTGCACTCTCATGCTTATACGCTTTGGTCATGAGAAGGTCTTCCTAATGGAGAAGTATGCACCAATGCATGGATGTCCAGGGGGTGGTAGCATTATGCTAAAAGGGACCTTGGCTCAGTGGCAGAGTCCCTGAATTGTATGCAGGAAGGCCCAGGTTGCATCCTTGGTATTCCAGGTAGGGCTGGAAAACCTCCTGCCTGCAAACCTGGAGAGAAGCTACCAGTGAATGTTGACATACTGGGCTAGATGGACTGGTATAAGGCAGCTTCCTATGTCCCCATGATGGCAGAGACAAGGGTATGGTCCCACTGTTACTCTCCCTGTGTGCAGTTTCTGAACAGGGTGTTTTCATCAAGGACACCCAAAGGAAAAATTCTAGAATGTATCAGCTTATTCTGTTATTGAACCAGGGGTTCTCTGTAGCATAATTGGCAGGGATGGGAAATCCTGAACTGCTTGGATTGCTTTATGGATGTTTTCTCTTGCCTCTGCCACTAATGCCAACCCATTTACCATTTCTGCAAACACTTCTCCCTTCCCTGTCCCGACTCTTCCCTGATCAGCTGGCTGGGCGCAGATGCCACTGGTATTCTCTGAGAACTCATGAAAGAATTGCACCTTCCATAATGCAGCACGATTCTTTGCTTAGATGAAACAATGGAGTGAAGCAGAGCCTGTCCTATCATGAAGCAAAGTGAGGCTACTGCTTCAGGTGGCAGATTCTTGGAGGCAACAGTGGGAACTTCCAGGTGGTTTCCAGTTTGAGGACTGTGCTGTGTAGATCACACTACCTGTCCTGGTCCCCCTAAACTAGCCTGCTGTTTCAGGTATGGTGGTGGACATTATTGCATTGCTAGTGTTGAAATAAGATTCAGTTCTTGGTTAAGTTTGGCCAGGGTGACTTATTTTATATTGTTAATTCGTTTTATATTTTTAGTGTATTATATTTTAATTGATGTTTTGTGAGCCACCCCGAGGCTTTGGCGAATGGGGCGGCATAGAAATTTTCTAAATGAATAAATAAGTCACGTTCTGTGCATGGATAGGGAAATAGGAGTTGGTGAGCGCCATTTTGCTCTTTGCCTCAGGCAGCCAAGTGTCTAGGGCAGGCCCATGAGGGGATAGATAGGCAAAAGAATCCCTTCCTCCAGATGCTGTTGCTGACATAACTGTTTCTGAAATGCCTGTGCTAAGCCACTTTAACCGATATGGGGAAAGGAAGGGGAGAAAGAGAAAGTCTGGGCGTTGCTGAATCAGGCAGGGATGTAGGTCGGATAAGCCACTTCTAGAGCAGTAGACTATAAAATTTAAACTATAAAATGTCAGAACAGGAGAACCAGCAGTAATTAACACCATTAAAAATCTGACCTAGCAGTTAAAACTAAACAGTATTATACTTACAACAATCTCTGTAAAAACTTTTTAAATTTTTTTGAATTGCATCAGTTTTAATTAAAGATGTCAGTCAGTTCAGTCTGCAGTTCCATCTTCAGTCACTAGGTGTAGGACTTCCTTAACCAACCATACAATTATACAATGGGGGAGTACCCTGAAGAATAGAGTAGTATGACTCCCTTCCTCCCCAGTTCTGTGAGGCAATCCCAGTCTAGGAAATGGAGTGGGTAGAACTGAACCTGCCCTCAGCAACAATAGCAGTGCACCAGGGCAGGTACCATGCCTATGAGTGCCAGAATATATGGTTGCACTCAGATGGAAGTCTCAGGTTTTACAACTCTGACAGCTGTGTAACTTTGCTTGAAAGCTTCATTGTGTTAAGCTAAGGGATAGTACAACCAAGGCTAAATCCATTTGACAGACTTAAATAAACAAGGTAAACAGATGACTTTTTAGGGCTCTCTTGAAGGACTGTAACGACGGGGAATGGTAGACATCAGTTGGGACAGAATTCTAGACACAGTGGAGGCACTACCAAAAGGCCCCTATTCAGCCTGCCCACCAGCCTTATTGCTTGTACAGGCAAATTTTCAAGAAGGGCTTCTGCGTGTGGCAGCTTGGTATTGCTAAAGATATTCACATAACCTAAACTTAAACTACTAGTACTTAAAAGTGGGCTCAGAAATGTATTGGAAAATAGAAGATTTGTTTGCTGTTTTGAGTTTCTTGGACTAGTTTCTGAGCTAGGCTTTGATGAATATCTGTGGCTTCCCTACACTGAGTAGATCTTCTGGTTTGGATGTTGAAAATGTAACGTTTGCAATTTAATAGGGATATTTAGCATTTATATAGCATTTTTCACCAATGTTCAAATAATAGACATTATCTCAGCAGTTTTTACAACAACACTGTAGGCTAGGCCATCATCAGCATCAACCCAATATTACTGGAGAAAACTGAAATTGAGAGACAGCAGCAGAGTTTATGGCTGACTTTATACTTGAATCAGCAATTGCTTGCATTACTGTTGGTGTTCCAGCCACGACACTGTGAGCAGTTTCCATGTTCTTAATAGGTACATTAAAGGCACAATTGAATGTAGATGCCTAGAACCTTTCTAATGGAGGATTATGGGTATCCAATGCAAAGCAGAAAGGTATAGAAGTGAAGGACATCTCTGTGCCCTTCCTGACCTACAAAGCACTTAGTATTTCAGTTGTCCTACTGTCTGGAGCATAATGACTAGAGGCTGAGATGCCACCAGGATGCCACATATGTTTGTCCCCACCCTGCCTCCTTCCCACCTCACGGTGGTAGCCACCATGGGCAAAGGGAAACTGGTCTGACTTCAGAGTCCTAACTCCAACCACAGAGCAAGTAACCACAGTTGGAGCTGGGAATATGAATGCTCCTATGGCTATCTAGAGTCTGTCTAATGACCATAGATGGTAACTAGGATTGGGACAAACCCTAGCAGAAGCCTGGTCTTGCAAAGCAAGCTGAGCAGAGAAGAAATCCACAAACACAAAGGTTGCACAGAGGTCAACCTTCTTCCACATCAGGTGCAGCAGCACAAGGGCATGGAAGAGGGATGCTACTTGGACGGTGGTTATGCAGGACTTCATTCCTGGCGAGCACCACATGACCAACCTTCTTCAATGCTGGATGCAGCAGCCCAAACAGCTTGCTCAGGGCATTCCAGGAATGGAACCAGAGTCTGGGAATCCAAGCTCAGGGGATCTGACCAATTCCCACCCCCAAATGGATTCCTTTCAAATTCCTCACACATGCCTAGATTAATTTTCTCCTATTATTTCCCTTAAATATCAGAAAACAACCAACTTTACCTCCCCGCTTTTATGTTACGTTATGTTATTTGCGAAGTCGTGCCTGACTCATCGCGAGAGCATGGACAACATTCCTCCAGGCCTTCCTGTCCTCCACCATCTCCCGGAGTCCACCTAAGCTCACACCAACTGCTTCAGTGACTCCATCTAACCACCTTATCCTCTGCCGTCCCCTTCTTCTTTTGCCGTCAATTACCCCTCCCTAAGGACAGATTCATGGGCTTCACTCCAGCATGGTTGCTTTTGTCTTGTGATCTGTAACATAACTGGGAACTAAGCTGGATGAGTGTGGCATGCTATTACTTCTAGTGGTATCTCCCTAGAATCTGGCAGCTCTGCTCTTGGAAGTAATATCACCTTCTAACCTGCATGGCTCCTGGTTACATAGAAAGTTGCTGTATATCGGGTTAGACCAGTATTCCCTGTAGCTCAGTATTCTTGACAGTGGCTGGCACTACCGCTTCAGGGTTGCAGACAGGACTTTTCCCACCCTAATCTGGAAATTTCAGGGATTGAACCGGGGGGGTTCTAAGTGTATAGCATGTGCTGACCATTTCCCAGTGGACCCTACTTTTGCTGCATTGTAGCTTGGGAACACAACCACATGGAAAGGAGCACCACCTGTATCACCTGTTTGGAATCCATTCCCAGTTTCCCCCCAGGCCCCAACCTTTCTTTTTACAACTGTGTGTTCTTTACCTTTTGTCAGCTGTCTTTTCCTTTGAGTTGTGTGCAGCGTTTCTGACATCCTTCTCAAATTGATCGGGAACTCTTAGCATCTTCTGGAATGATGCCCTTCAGCAGCAGAGTGTTGCAAAGATGGGCTTCTTTATGATGACGAACATGCTATTATAGCACCTCCTGAGCTTGGATATGCTGCTACTGTTCATGAAGACAAAGTATTACAGATTATGTTACACACGGCAGTTTTCCAGTCCTGGTCTTTTGCTGACATACTCAAGAGGTGCAGACACAATCCCTCTGTTTCCTTTGATGGCAAATTTTCTCCGTGTGACTGCTGTGAGTGGCTCCCATGCGAAAGGCTGGGCTAGATGAATCACAAGTTGGAATTAAGATTGCCGGGAGAAATATCAACAACCTCAGATATGCAGATGATGCCACTCTAATGCAGAAAGTGAAGGGAACTAAAGAGCCTCTTAATGCGGGTGAAGGAGGAGAGTGCAAAAGTTGGCTTGAAACTCAACATTAAGAAAACTAAGATCATGGCATCCGGTCCTCTCACTTCCTGGCAAATAGATGGGGAAGAAATGGAGGTAGTGACAGATTTTATTTTCCTGGGCTCCAAGATCACCTCAGACAGTGACTGCAGCCAAGAAATTAAAAGTCGCTTGCTCCTTGGGAGGAAAGCTATGACAAATCTAGACAGCATCCTAAAAAGCAAAGACATCACCCTACCAACAAAAGTGCGTATAGTCAAGGCTATGGTCTTTCCAGTTGCAATGTACGGCTGTCAAAGCTGGACTATAAGGAAGGCTGAGCGCCGAAGAACTGAGGCCTTTGAATTGTGGTGCTGGAGAAGACTCCTGTGAGTCCCTTGGACTGCAAGGAGATCAAACCAGTTAGTCCTAGAGGAGATCAACCCTGACTGCTCTTTAGAAGGCCAGATACTGAAGATGAAACTCAAA
>NW_025335761.1:48668650-48685187 GCF_004798865.1 Varanus komodoensis
AGATGAAACTCAAATACTTTGGCCACCTAATGAGAAGGAAGGACTCACTGGAGAAGAGCCTAATGCTGGGAACAATAGATGGCAAAAGAAGAAGGGGACAGCAGAGAATGAAGTGGCTAGATGGAGTCACTGAAGCAGTCGGCATGAGCTTAAGCGGACTCCAGGGGATGGTGGAGGACAGGAAGGCCTGGAGGAGTGTTGTCCATGGGGTCGTGATGGGTCAGATGCAATTTCGCAACTGGCAAGCAAGCAAGAGATTATGGAATTGGGTCATTTCCTTGATTCACATGCTCAGCACAGTCTACAAGACAATATCTTGGGAATATAGACCACTGGTTGAACTGCTATGGCCATTTCTGCCTTTCATTATGTGGTCTGATTATATTTTCCCTGGGAAAACAAAGGTGATTTGTTCATAGATATCTACTAACCTGGGGAAAAGTCAACATGTTTCTCATCATAGCATCCATTGTTTATTTTGGCACATACCTGTCAGGGTGGCAGACATTCAAATGCAAACCTTGTTTCTCTTTCCCATCACCCCAGATAATTATGCTGTTTTCCTCTTCTTTAAACTCTGGGCTCGTACCATCTGTTTTACCGTCTCTTACATGATGGAAGAACGCAAACAGGAAAATTTATAGTGACTTAGCAGTGATGACTGGTGGGAGGATTTTTCTTTACTTCTTATTGTCCTTCAATTCCTGAATGCATTTGAATTGGAGGAAAATGTTTATCTCAAGATTTTTCAACAATTTTCTAGTTAGCAAGGATGATATTCCTTAATAGATCCCTGTGTCAGTGCCTTAAAGGTTTCTTGGCTGTGTCAAGCAAAGCAGAGAGCAATGAGCAAATCAGAGCTCCCCTGCATGGATTGGTCCATGATCTTCTAAGGAAGCATCTTTAACTTGCAACTGAGTAAGTACAAATTCACCTCCTTTAGGAACTCTTATTAACTTCTTCTGCTTCTTAGGGTCTCTGCAGCTCCTCTGGCTCACATCCTGTTGTGGAATTTATACTTACGTAGACTTACAGTCTATTCCTTCTACGGCATTGTTAAAAACTGTCTAGTCAAAACAGTCTCTTGCCTTTTATATTTTCTTCCTATAAACCTACCTTTCTAAATCATATGTTGTAGTAGCAGCAGTAGTAATAGTTGTTGTTATATGCCATCAAGTTATCTCCAGCTTATGGTGACCCTATGAATGAAAGTTCTTCATAATGCCCTATCCATAATTTCCCTGCTTAGCTGTTCTGAATTCCAGGCTGTGGCTTCCTTTATGAAGTAAGTCCCTCTCTGATTTGGTTTCCCTTTCCCTTTTCTGCTTTTGACTTGACCTAACATGATTGTCTTGTCCAGTGACTCTTGCCTTCTGATTATGTGTCCAAAGTATGACAGCCTCAGTTTTGACAAGGTTCTGATCTCTGCATTTCGTTCTTAATTGAATCATACATGGGGTAAGAAAACTCCTCCAAATCTGCATAATAGTTTTGTCAGGTACTTTTATACCCCAAAGGAACAAAATATTGTTGAGTACAGATCATTTTAGTCGTTTTGAAAGCCAGGAGTCTGAGCTGAAACCTCTCAGAAACAGAACAGAATCCATTGAACAAAAACTATTTTTAAATACTGGTTTAAAGTCTAGGCCAATCTATGGTTATTCAGAGTGAAAGTCGATAAGCCAAGCATTATTTTGTAAATGTTATCCTTATTGTGTCTTCACTAAATGAGCTGTGCTTGTTGAAGATGATAGCTGAAATCTCTTTCTAGGCTTATGGAAATCTTCTAGGGAAAACATTCTGCCACAGCAAGACCTTTCAAACGCAGCACTGGAGAACTATGCGAGCTACCTTTGGTTTCTCACTAGAGGGAAAAAAAGGCAGGATATAAATATAATGTTGTGGTGGTGGTAATTTAGATCAGGGTTCCATACTACTAGAACTCTGGAGTAATTAAAGCCAAGAATGACCTTGTGCACCACAGCTAAACAATTACCCCTTTTTCCCAGTAACAAAGCCAGTTAATACTAGAATTGAGAAGTTCCAGATGGGGCAGAGGGACCCTCAGCACTTGAATTATTTCCCTTGGCCTCAGGCAAAGATGTTGTCTTGCCAATTCATTCACAAAACATGTGAAGACAGACTTATCAACATTTGGGCCAAGCAATGACATCAATTCAACCAATCTATGCCAGCTTCAAATGTCTGAACAAATTTTTTTATTTCATTTCTATACTACCCTGCAGCCACAGCTCTCTGGATGGTGTACACAGTCATAGAATCATAAATTTGTTCAGAAATTTGTTCATTCCAACAGTAGAGTTGGAAGGGGCCAAAAGGCCATTGGGTCCAACCCCCTGCTGTTGCAGGACACCAAGTTACACCATCCAGTTCTGAAGATGGTTCAAATGCTTTCTGAATGTCTCCAGTGAGGGAGAGCCCTTAACTTCCCCAAGTAATAGTTCCATTGTTGTACTGCTCCGACAGTGAGGAAATTCTTTTTGGGTGTCTAGTGTAAATCTGCTTTCTTCTAAGTCCATTATTCCATGACCTGCACTCTGGAATGAATGAGGAGAAATCTTGTCCTTCCTCTTCCTGACAGCCCTTGAGGTCCTTGTAGAGTGCTATCATCCCTGCCTGCCTCACAGTCTTCTCTTCTTGAAGCTGAACATGCCTAGTTCCCTCAATCTTTCCTTATAGGACTTTGCCTCCAGTCCCTGAACCATTCTTGGTGCCCTCCTCTGGATCCTTTCTAGTTTTTCTGCATCTTTTTAAAACTGTGATGCCCAGAATTAGACACAGTACTCCAGATGAGGTCTGACTAGTGTGGAGTATAGGGGAACTAGTACTTCATATGTCCATAAAAACAGTTGGTAAAAGTACAATAAAAATAATAAAATCAGAGAAAAATACTTAAATTTTTTAAACAGCAAAACAGCAATAAGAAGGAATAACAAAGTGGGGGAAACCTGGTGATCCCCTTCAAGCCCCTGGATGTCTGAGTAAGTCTTTAGAAGCCTCAGAAAAGAGGGCCATCTAAAACCAGTATGGAAAAGATATTCCGTTATTCCATAAATGGGGTCTACCACGGAGGAAGGCCTCCCCTTGTTGCCACTTCCCTTGGAGTTAGCTCTTGGAGGAAGGTCCCAGGAGTTGAACATAGTATCCAGGTAGACTGTGGTCAGGAGAGGCACTCCAAGAGGTATTGTGGTCCTAAACTGTGTAATCTATACAATCCAATAGGGTAAATATGTAAATCTACAAGCTTTGGCCAATATCTCCACTCTGCCTGCAGGAGGAGGGGAAACTGTTGGAAATTACAACAGGCATTTTAAACACCTGCAAGTTCCTTTGCTGAGCTAACTAAGCTAACTAGCTCACTGAGAAAGAGCAGCCATGGACAATATACCTTGATAGTTTTCTGAGAAGGTGAGTGCAGTTGGAGTAATGGAACTATTTTCGGCTTAGTACTTAAGACTTTATATGTTACCTTAATCATCATAGACAGACACCACAGAAATAAAAATATTAAAAAAACAACAACCAAACCCTTGACATTGCTTTTGGCATGTTTTCCATGCTATGTAGCTCTGTTTGCTTTGGTGCTTGTTTTAAGGTGAGGTTTAGGATGATAGTCACATTTCTCCAAATGTTGTAATGCATTTCTCTAAACAACCTCCCGTCTCCCAGTGTCAGGAAAAAATCATAAAGTAGGCAAAAGTGAGAACACAGAAAGTAGAAGAAACTATTAGATGAACGAAACTGCTTCAAAGCATGGTAATATTAGGCAAAAACATGTGTGTTAGGAGAAATGTGCATATATACAAATGTATACGGGTCGCGACGGGGCGGGTCTCGGAGGTGCCCTGCGGAGTCAAAGCCGCGGCAATGGCCAGGAGGGAATGGCCCCCCAGGCAGGAAACACCGACCCCGCGCTGCAAGAAACGCTTCCGTCCACCTCCCGCAGCACGCCGCTCCCGGGCAAGCGAATGCAGGCAGACGCACGCGGCTGCGACCTCGACGGCAACCAGCTCCACCGGCCAGCGCAAGCGCACGCGGCGCCAGAGAGCGCCGCCCGCCGGCCCAGGTGATCGGGCGTGCGCGGTGCGTGACGGGGCGGGTCTCGGAGGCGCCCTGCGGAGTCAAAGCCGCGGCAACGGCCGGGGCCAGCAGCCTCGGGCCGGCGGCCGAAGGGTGGCGACCAAAGGGGTCGCTGCCGTTTGGGGTGCCGTTCGGGGGGACGAGAGGGGGGCTGGGCTGGCCATGGACTCTTGTTGAAATAGGCTTGCCTACTGCTGATTCTTAGGGAAGAGGAAGGATCCCCTTTTTCTTTCTTTTTTTCTTTTTATCGTTCTTTTTCTCCTCCTTCGACCTACTTTATAATCTTACCCTGCTTTAATCAGTGCTTTGAGTCATTCCTGGCCATGTCAACGTTTATATATCCTGGGGAACCCACGGGGGCTGCTATTGGCGTGGTCACGGGCAATGGTCGTTACAGCAATAGGGGCTTAACGTGTCCACGTAGAAGAAGGATGGACAGATGGCTGACACCTGTCCCTCCTTCTGGTCCTGCCCCCAACCAGAGGGTGCCAGGTAGCCTTGTCAACCACCCCTCGGGTCTGACGGTGCTGCTGCTCAATGCCAGGTCAGTCAATAATAAATCTTCCCTCATCCATGACTTGATTGTGGATGAGGGGGCCGACCTGGCTTGCATAACGGAGACCTGGGCGGGAGAGGGAGGGGATGTTGCCCTCTCCCAATTGTGCCCGCCCGGGTATCTGGTTCAACACTGTTCACGCCCAGAAGGGAGGGGAGGGGGAGTCGCGTTGGTTTACAGAGCCTCCATCTCTCTCACGGGTCTTCCGGTCCCTTTGAGACCAGGGCTGGAGTGCCTCTACTTGGTGTTGGGCGAACGAGACAGATTGGGGATTCTATTGGTGTACCGTGCACCTTTCTGCCCAGCAGTCTCCCTATCTGAGCTGACAGAGACCATCTCGGACCTGGTGTTGAGGACCCCCAGGATGTTGGTCCTGGGGGACTTCAATCTCCATGCCGAGTCTGGACTGACCGGGGCGGCTCAGGACTTCATGGCCTCTATGACGGCCATGGGCCTGTCTCAACACGTCATTGGCCCGACCCATGAACGTGGACACACTCTGGACCTGGTATTCACGACGGGGCAGGTAGAGGATGACCTGAGGGTGAAGAACTTATGTTTGACTCCCCTGTCATGGTCAGATCACCTCCTGGTGAGGTTTGTGCTCGAGAGCGGCCTCTCCCTCTATAAGAGTGCGGACCCGATTGTATGGGCCCGCCCCCGGAGCCGGATGGATCGGATGGATTCCTGAAGGCCCTGGGGGAGTTTTCCGGCTGACAAGACTGGTGCTCCTGTCGAGGCTCTGGTCGAACTGTGGAACGGAGAGATGACCAGGGCTGTGGACACGATCGCTCCTAAGCGTCCTCTCCCACCGGGCAGAGTCCGCTCTTCTCCTTGGTATACACCTGAATTACGGGCGATGAAGCGAGTTGGGAGACGGCTAGAGCGTAGGTGGAGGAAATCACGGGATGAATCTGACCGAACACACTTGAGAGCCCACTATCGGGCCTATGCGGTGGTGGTGAAGGCGGCGAAAAAGAAGTTTTTTTCCGCTTCCATTGCCTCCTCACAATGCCGTCCAGCGGAGCTTTTTTGAGTGGTGCAAGGCCTGGTTTGCCCGGGTCCTAAGGAAGATCCGATGCCACCCTCAAAGGCCCGCTGTGACGACTTTGCCAGGCATTTCAGGGAGAAAATCGCTCAGATTCGTCACGAGCTGGACTCCACTAATGAATCAGAGGTCTCTGAGGAGTCGCCAATGCCACCGTCTGGTCCAAAATTATTGGAGGAATTTCAATTATTGCGGCCCAATGATGTGGACAAGGTGCTTGGAAGAGTACGTCCCACCACTTGCCTATTGGATCCTTGTCCGTCTTGGTTAATAAATAACTCCAAGCATGGGATTGGGACCTGGATCTTGGAAGTGGTTAACGCTTCTCTGAGGGAGGGTCGAGTGCCTGCCCCTTTAAAGGAGGCGGTAATATGACCGGTCCTGAAGAAAGCGTCACTGGATCCAGAGATGGCCACTAACTATAGACCTGTGGCAAACATCCCGTTTCTGGGCAAGGTGTTGGAGCGAGTGGTGGCGGGACAACTCCAAGCACTCTTGGATGAAACTGATTATCTGGATCCATTTCAGTCCGGCTTCAGACCCGGGTACAGTACTGAATCTGCCTTGGTCGCCCTGTACGACGACCTGTGCAGGGAGAAGGACAGGGGGAGTACATCCCTGTTGGTTCTTCTGGACCTCTCGGCAGCTTTCGATACCATCGACCATGGTATCCTTCTGGATGGACTTGCGGGATTGGGGGTTGGAGGCACTGCTTTGCAGTGGTTCCGCTCCTATCTTGACGGTCGATTCCAGAAGGTAGTGCTGGGGGACCATGTCTCTACGTCATGGCAGCTATGCCATGGGGTACCACAGGGCTCCATTCTATCCCCTGTGCTATTTAACATCTATATGAAACCGCTGGGAGAGGTCATCAGGAGGTGTGGGCTGCGGAATCATCAATACGCTGATGATACCCAGCTTTACCTCTCGTTCTCCACTAATCCAGGTGAGGCAGTGGCTGTGCTGAACCGGTGCTTGGCCGAGGTAAGGGAATGGATGAGGGCCAATAAGCTGAAACTCAACCCAGACAAGACGGAGGTCCTGTTGGTTGGCGGATCGGGTTTCGGAGAGGGTGGATTTGACCTGGTCCTGAATGGTGCAACACTCCCTCTTAGGGATAAGGTCCGCAGCTTAGGAGTACTCCTCGACCCGGAGCTTTCTTTGGAAGCTCAGGTGACAGCGGTAGCGAGGAATGCCTTCCTTCAGCTTTGGCTGATTAATCAGCTGCGCCCCTACCTGGAGTACGACTGCCTGGCGACGGTGACACACGCGCTGGTGACTTCCCACCTAGACTTCTGTAACGCGCTTTACGTGGGGCTTCCCCTGAAGACAGTCCGAACACTTCAACTGGTGCAAAATAGAGCTGCCAGGTTGCTGACGGGGATGGGGCGTTACGCTCACATGACTCCAGTCCTCCGTCAGCTTCACTGGCTTCCCATTGAAGCCCGGGCCCAATTCAAGGTGTTGATTATGGCCTATAAAGCCCTAAACGGCTTGGGTCCTGGCTACCTGAACGAGCGCTTATGTCCGTATATGCCCGACCGCTCTTTGAGATCTGCGGGAGAGTCCCTTCTCCGGGAACCCTCCATGAAAGAAATTAGGAGAGTAAGTACCCGGAGGAGGGCTTTCTCTGCGGTGGCGCCCAACCTATGGAATTCACTCCCCAAAGAGGTCCGCCTGGCACCGTCGTTACTGGTTTTTCGGCGCCAGGTAAAGACCTTTTTATTTAAACATCATTTCAATTGTTAAAACATATGATCTGGCCAGGGCAACTTCTTCTTCCTTCTCTTTCTCCCCCTATATTTTTATTTTATACTGATAATTTTAATTTTGTATTTGTAAATCAATGTATTTTTTGTATTTTTATATTTAATGGTAATTTATTATGTACTATTGTATTTCAATGTATTTTATCATGTTGTAAGCCGCCCCGAGGTTTCGGCAAGGGGCGGCATAGAAATGTTATAATAATAATAATAATAATAATAATAATAATAATAATAATACAACAGCATGTGTGAATTTTTGTGCAGATGTCAAAAAAGAAATGCAAAATTATGTAGAAACAGGGTGGAGCAAACTAAGGATTTTGATACTGATTAAAATGTGAATTTTTAAATAAGAAACGTGCTCATGCCATATATATGTTTGTCCAAAAGAGTTTGAGATAAGTATTTATTTGAACCCAGGGAATTGCTAGGTGGGTACGAGGATTTAAAGGAGACAAGTGAAAAGTGCTGGTGATGGACTATCCTGGCCAAGTTGTCAACTGCGCTGCACTTGAATTGAGAGGACGGTTGAGTCCTACCCTGTGCTCGGAAGAGATTTATCTGAAGCACTGAGGCCAGATGGCTGTCGGGCTTTTCCGACGAGAGCTGGTCTACACAAACAGCAGAGTGGTGATGCAAGCATTTTTGGAGCCTCCCATTTCAGCCTTTGGAAGGTATGATCATTGCACTGTACAAAAATATGGTTGTGTTAAGGCACAAGTAGAGATTCTTCGGCTCACAGATTCAATATCTTGCGGCTAAAAGGAACAGGAAGTTGAAAAAGTAAGGCGTCTGCTTCCTGGAGAACTGCCTCCAATCAGAGAGCTCTTTAGACATTGCCCCAAATGTCTTTTAATATCTCTGATTGTCACTTAGCATCATCTTCTTAAACAACATCATGAGAGGCGAGGAATCCCAGTAGACTTTGGATTCCAAACTGTAAAAGGAAAGTATGAGAAAAAAGGACATAACTGTTAATGATGCCTTTAATGTCATGTAGAGTTTGACACTAGGTCCAATGCCATCTAATGATTAAATTGTATCATGACATTATCCACACTGATCCCTTCCTAAATGTTTCAGGGTACACACCATATGCATTTCAATGTATATGAGGGAAGCACCACTGAAGTGGCTTGTGTATGATGGTCTATTAAGTCAGTAACACGTGTATGCCGAGGTCGCTGTACCCCGCTTCACCACATACATCTTCATTGGCTATGTGTTAAAAAGGTTTGCAAGTGGCATTTTAAGAAATGTTTTCGGACTTTTAGATCACTGCATATTTATTGCTGGTTTAACTTTGAAGTGCTACAGTGTTTTTATTCCTTGCCGCTGCTGCTTTCCTGGGTTCATTGTGTGCTTTCATCCACCATTTTATTTGCATCTTGTGTTTTTCATGTATTGTTCACTGCCTAGAGAACTTGGTTTATTGGGTGGTTTACAAATATAATACATAAATAAATATTCAATTAGGGAAACAAACCCTGATGTTTTAGCCCAGAGTTAAGGCTAATTCCAAAAAGTCGTGAAATTGGTGGCTAAAGCTGATGTGCCCTGTGATCAATGCTGCGGTTGTGCATTGTCACAAACAGTGCTTCCTTGCAACTTACCCCCCCCCACACTTTTCCTTCATGTTGCATGCCCAAATCTACATGGGAAGGATAGAGTCCCTAGAACCAGCAAAGATGCTGCCCATTATCCTGGTCCTGTATCACCTTATGAAGAGTTCTTGCCTTAAGAAGAGATCTCTGGACCTTGAAAGCTTGGACATTTTCTAGGGCAATCTCCTCCTGGAAATAGAATTAAGTCTTGAAAATCAAACATTGACTCCAACGGGGAAGGAATCTATTGGTTACCTGTGGCTGGAAGGGCAAAAAGTCTTTTTTCTGCCCTTCCCAACTGCCAGCAGCATGCACCTACCTCGTTCTGCCTGACCAGTCTTCAGCATTTGTGTCCACTCCTGAATGATCTGGGTTCCTGCACAGTCTCACTTGGCCTTAAAGGGTACAGTAAAGGGTGACTTTTGGCTGTGGATGTGCAAGGGGGATTCTGACTCTTGAAGGAATCACCATCGGGTATTGCTGTGGACAACATGGAAGGAATGTTAAGTCTGTTTCCTTCAACCCATGTGATTTAGGACTGGCACAGATATTTCCCATGTAACTATATTCCTGCTTAGCATGGGCAAGGCAAGCTGCTTCTCTCAATATTAGGCAAGGAGCAATAGTAGGGGCAAATGAAGTTAGGATTCCTAACTTTCTGTGTTTCTTACAACAATGCCCAGTGATGACATTGGTCAATGCCCCCCAGCTGGCAAAGGACAGCCAGGTAGCAGTCACTGACTGCATCGAACAGCACGATCATTCACACTTGTTTGTGTAGGTGGGTTTAGACAGCAGCCTTTATTTTGATGGGAAGTGTTTAAAGAAAAAGTAATTTGGGACATCCACCAATATTTCTAAATATTTATCCCCCTGCTTCCATTTTAAACTGATATTTCTTGAATAGGGATTAGGTAGTGCAACTCTATCCTTGTCTACATAGAAAAAAGTTCCACCATTTAAATCAGAGTATATTCCCAGAGAAGTGTGTTTATATGGATTGCAATATAAATCTGTGACTCTACCTTGTTCCTCTCCCTGACTCCATAAACAAAAGAAAGATGGAAGGAAGGAAAGGAGTAAAGAAGGCACCTCTGTTGCTGCTTTTAGATAGCACAGCTTTGGATTACTGTGAGAAGCAGTTGTTTTCAGAAAGAAATTATTGCTCTTCCCATTTTTTCCTGTACACACACAAAGACACACAGCTAATATTTCTCTTCCCTACTCTTGCAGTCAGAAGTGTACTGGATCTGAACATAGAGATGGTTTGGATCTTTTCAACCAACCAACCAACCAACCAACGAACGAAAGAAAGAAAGAAAGAAAGAAAGAAAGAAAGAAAGAAAGAAAGAAAGAAATAAGAATGCCACTTTCCTTCTCTGCTCCAATGTAGTTTTTTCACTCTCTTTTTTCTGCCCTGCTGTGTTTGAAAATTCTTAGAAGGCATTCAATGTTAATTCCCTCTGCCTGCAAAGTAGGTCTCTCTTTTCTCCTCCTCATCATTCAGTGTAAAGAAAATTGGATGGACAGTAACATTATAACCTTCCCTAAAAGTTTAGGATACTTTTAAAAATAAAATATGAAGCGTATTTAACCAATGCCCCAACTTCTACAAAGATTATATTTCTCACCCTACTTTCTATTTTTCCCTAAACAGATTTCTTGGCAGAAGCCAATGTCTGTATGTCTGTTCATTTGTAGATTATGCCTGAAGATCACCTGTTCTCAGCCCATTGTGTTATCAAAGGTAGTCATTTTTTTCTCTTCCAATGTTGTATTGTTAGTCTTTTAGCTGTCAAAAGGTATGGAGAATCCATTCACATAAAGCTTGCACTGAAGTTCCAGAAAGCAAGAAGATAGCTGAGAAAAACATGCACATCAGTAAATAGTAAATAGATTTCTGCCACAAGTTTTGTCCATACTATTACCTCCTTCCAAAGAGACATGGTCGTTGGCATTGCCAAACATATGGATAAAAGAAGTATTATCTGTGCCTCACCTCCAACAGTTAGCCAATTTAGACAAACACTTACTAAATTGACATTGCAAAGTCCAGTATACCAGAAATATAAAATCTTTGTTACTGTTGTTGAGTTGGACATAACCTAACATGTGCCAACCTACGTGATATAGTTTTCAATGCAGCAGTCCACTGATTGGACAACAATGTAATTTGCTATTCCATTCTTGCTTAAGACCCTGCATGTCATATTTATTCATCAATAATAAATATTTATAAATGTGGAACATGGGTCGATATACCTGCTCAACCTCAATCAATACCTGCAATAGCAAAGGGGACTATGAAGCTGTAGCCCCATCAGGTTCAAACCTAGATTTAAGCAAATGTTTCAGTTCCATACAGCTGACAAATCATGATTAATGTGCAAGATAGAGAATGTTGGAATTATCACCAGGACGAACTAGCTGAGTATGAATTATCCCCAACGGGAGTGCACAGTTTCTTTTCTTGTTACAGGAATACCACTCCAGTTCATCCTCTCCATGCTATGAATCACTCTACGTGGTCCAGCTGTGATGGAAAGAATGTTGAAGTCAAAATCTGAGGTGCAAAAACCCTAGAAGAAAAAACTGGCTCAGTTCAGACATTGCAACAAGCCATGATGAGCTTTTATCATTACTACTCTGTCGTGTTGTCCAAACTAAGTAGCAGTATTTCACAATGGTAAATTTGGTATTTAGAAACCATGCTAAGGAAATACAGTTTGTTCTATGGTTTCTCCATACTAACATGGCTTATTGTGTTGTCTGATCTCAGGATCATGGTTTCCATGGTTCTGGCATGCAACTGCCACAGGGTCATCCAAAAAGAGTGGCAACTGCAGGAGTTGCTCCAGCCATCCAGCTTCCATTTGTGGACCAATGAGGAAGAGGCAGGTGATATAGGCAGAGATTAATCCACTTTGGAATTGAATTTCCGGTGTAGTGACTGATGAGATACATGCCAAGAATGGGAGGACTAAGTGAGAGGCATGGAAACCATGATAAAGTAGAAACCACTTGATTGTCTGTCTGACAGATCATGATAAAAAGCTGTGAACCATGGTAAGCATGCAGGATTGCTTGTCATGTTCTGTGAACTCAAGCATTGTCCATGGAATAGGGGCTTGGAGGCAAATTCTGTCTCTGGCTCATTTTGGATTCCTGTTAGGTTCCTGGCTGTTGAGCTTTGCCCATTGTCTGCATATTCAGATTATTGATTTATCAGGCCAAGGCTTGAAAAACATGGCTTACATAGGGAAAGCACTGGGTCCTATGTGTGCTAGGCTCTTTGGATGTTACTTTCCACTTGCAACCTTAGCAAAGTGTGTCGAGCTGTAAAACAAATACCTAAATTGCATTGGTTTTGGGTTGTTTCTCACTCTGCGTTGGATTGTTTTTCACTCTTCTAGCATGAGAAACTATCAATAGCTACATGATAAAAGCATTAGAAGACATTCCCAGCTCTTAATAGCAATTTCACCAGTGTGGGTGGTGGAGAGCCAAACTGACTTTAGTACAGTGGTACCTTGGCTCACGAAAGCCTCAGTTCATGACCAAATCGGGTCACGAACAGAAATAATTAAAAAAAAAATCCTCAGGTCACAAACTCAGCATCGGGTGACGATCATGATTGCGCCCATCTTCCCTGCATGGGCACGATTGCAGTTGTGCTCGGGGGGTGGGGGTAGATGGCTGCAATAGTGCTGTGGGGGGAGATGGCCACGATCGTGCTCAGGGGGTTGGGGAGATGGCCGTGATCGCGCCCATCCTCCCTGGCTGAGTGCAACCACAATCGCACCCGTCTATGGCTGCAATCGCGGTCATGCTTGTGCAGGGAACACAGGCACAAGTGGGTCATGCTCGGGGGGCAGCTGCGATCGTGCCTGTCTTCCCTGCACGATCACGCCCACGTTCGTGCCTGTCTCCCACCCGAGCATGCCCATGGTTGCGCCAGTCTCCCCCGAAGTGCACCTGTGATTGCGACCAGAGTCGTGCGCCTGTGATTGCAACTGGGTCGCAACCAGAGTCGTGGAACGGATTGAGTTTGTGAGCCAAGGTACCACTGTATCTTGGTTGCACAAAGCTAGCCTGCCTGCCTTTCCTTCCTGAGCTACCATGTACCTCCAAGGAACCCAGGCTGCTTGCATAATCCTCTTCTCCATTTTATTCACGCAATCTTGAGAGGAAGCTTAGACTGACAGTCAATGACTGGTCCAAAGTCACCCACAGCCAAGTAGGGATTAGAATCCAGAACACTCTAACCACTATACAACACTGGCTTTCATAGACAAAATGATCTGCTCACAGCCACTACCAGCAGTGACATAGAAACACAACACATCTGTGGATCATTATTGTTCACTCTTAACCATTGCTGGTCAGACTGAAGGGCTGGTATTTTCCTGGTCTTGATGGTGCCAGTGGTCTCCACTTACACTGGAAGAAGTTTCCAGTCCCTTCTTATCCTGTGTTAGCTCATTTTAACTTTTAACCTAACTTTTTTCCCAGTCTTTCAATGCTTTAACCATTTCACCATCCTGGATTTCTTGTGCTGGAAAGATTTCATGCAAAGGTTCTTGAAGTTTCTGATGTGTTCCTAGCTACCTCTGCCCCAGGGTGTCTTCTGTGTTGCCATGGGAGAGAGCAAGAGAGGATGCAAAATTGGCTAAAATTTGCTTGTGCTAATTTATGCATATGGAGGGACATACAGAAATAATATATAGGATGTGAATAGAAATCCAGAACATTCTAGAATAGAATGGAAGTTGCTGACCTTGCTTGCCAACCATCTCTGTCATAGGAGCACATGCAAGAGAAACAATTGTGGGATGGGAAGAGGGGAGATAATGAAGATGGGAGCAGAAACCATGGAGCTACATTCAGAACTGGGAACCAAAGAGACACTCTTCATGGGGAAGAACCCAGATTGAAGGGAAATATGGATGGGTTCTCCTTTCACAGAATCATAGAATAGTGGGGCCAAGAAGGCCATTGGGTCCAACCTCCTGCTATTACAGGTCACCAATTTACGCCATCCTACTCAGGTGACTGTCCAGTTTCTTTTTGAATGTCTCTAGTGTGGGAAAGCCCAGGACCTCTCTAGGCAGCTGGTTCCATTGTCATATTGCTCTGACAGTGAGAAACTTTTCCTGATATGTAGCCTGAATCTGGGTTTTCACAACTTGAGTTGATCATTCTGTGTTCTACACTTTGGTATCCGCAAACAGATATCTTGTCCTTCCTCTTTGTAACAGCCTTTAAAGTACTTATAGAAGGATAGCATGTTCCCCCTCAGTCTTCTCTTCTCAAGGCTTAATATACCTAATTCTCTCAGTCACTCCTCATAGGGTAGTGTTTCCAAACCCTGGATCATTTTTGTTGCCCTCCTCTGAAACCTTTTTATTTATTTTTTTCTGCATCTTTCTTAAATCTTGATGCCCAGAACTGGACACAGTATTCCAGATGAGGTCTGACCAGTGAGGAGAACCACTACTTCTGATTTGGAAGTAATATATTAATGCATCCCAAAATATCATTTGCCCTTTGTGCAGCTGCAATCCACTCTTGGCTCATATTTAGCCTATTGTGCACAATTACTCCATGGTCTTTTTCTTTTTCAGTTCTATTGAGCCACATAGTCCCCATTTTGTATTGATGCATTTGGTTTCTTTTTCCTAGGTGGAGGACTTGACACTTGTTCTTACTGAATTTCATTCTGTTGATTTCGGGCCAGCATTCAAGTTTATCAAGATCAGTCTGGATTTTCATTCTGTCTTCTAGGGTGGTTACTATTCCACCTAGGAATGTTCTGTTGCCCCAGATTTACAGGTATCTTTGTTCCACTTCTCTCCTGCCCTTCTTCCAAGAAGCCCACGGTGGCTTACATAAGCTCCCTCTTTGTTTTATCTCTACAACAACCCTGGAAGTTAGTTAGTCTGAAAACCAGTGACTCAGCCATAGCTGCCCAATGAGATTTATAGCTCAGTGAGGTCTAGAACCCAAATCTCCCAAGTTTCAGACCAACATACTGGCTTTCGTTGTTGTCTGTACCCATGTAGAAACACAACAACAACCATGATTGTGTGGCAAGGTTCTGATCTCTGCATTTAGCCATTTCCCCTGTTTGATACCTACGTGCCAACATGGGAAGCAAATGCTCTGGTGGTCCTGGGCAGTTGGCTTAAAGCTTTGGATCCAAGACCCAAAGAAGTTCAATGTGGGCTTCATGCACTTGCTGTGAATGCTCGGCTTTCAGAGCATTAGATTTCTGCAGCACTGAGACCATGGAAAAATTTTCCACTCCAAACAGGGACGATGAGCATCCCCTGCCAGCCGCTGTTATAATCTGACTGATCCACAGGATGCCAACACTTGACAGAGAGAGCCTCTCCGTTCTCCTGTTTCTTGCCAAAAACACTGAGAGTAGTGACAACCAAGCTCTCTCAACATGTGACATCTGTCAACTCCCTGGATGCCTTACATTTGGGCTTCAGACCAGAGCACAGCTTGGAGATAGACCCAGTAGCACTAAAAGATGACCTCCTCTTGGCAGTTTGAAAAAAGCTATATTGCAAGCGCCCATACAACTTCATTTCTTCTCTCCAGGTTTTAATTAAAACTGATAAAAAATAAAATTGGGAAGTATAGGGGGAGGGAGATGGATAAATCCAGGCTTGTCCAAAGTCTAGGACAGAAATTAAGCCAGAAGCTCCCTGTCTAGATATTGTATCCCATTGGGTAAGTGGGGCCATGATACTGGATTCCCTACTGGGACACCATTTTGTGGAGAAATGAAGGTTTATGGTTCAGGATTTTTCATCTCTGTTCTTGCATTAAATAAAACCTTTGTTAGACACATGCACTTCCAACTCTGCTTCTGAGATCATGCCATGAAAATGACAACTTAAGTTCCATGTATTCCCATCTCTCTTTCTCTTCCCCTCTCCCTCCCTTTCTCTCTTTGTCTCTCTCCCTCTCTCTCTCACACACGATCAAACAACACAATGGCAGGGTTTGTACAATGGGTTGCCCTGTTCTGTAATCCCAGACTAATATACCCAGCATGGCTTGTGCATGGGCAGCAACCTATCCCAACAGCTCATGGGCTGTTGTAAGGACTGATGTACCCACAGTGCCATCCAAATCCAGGCAACTGACCCCCCTCGCCCTCCCCCCCAGTTACTGAGCCCCTTGGCATGAGCAGTGTAAAGCCCTTGTCATGTGCCAGCCACTCCAAAAGTGGCCAAGTGGCACTTGGGGGCAGCCGGAAGTGGCTTAGTCACTTCCTACTACCATGATCACAAGCCCCCTTGGGCCTTGCAGCTATTCTTCCACTCTTTGTTTGAAGAGTGTGAAAATGGACCTGTATTTTGTTGTTAGTGTGTGTGTGTGTGTGTGTGTGTGTGTGTGTGTGAGAGAGAGAGAGAGAGAGAGAGAGAGAGAGAGAGAGAGAGAG